>NC_081414.1:663030437-663152937 GCF_030272615.1 Cryptomeria japonica
CTCATGGGTGTTGCCATCAATGCCAAAGGGGGAGATTATTGGCATTGCACTGTAGGTGATTGAAGGTATTGTCACTGATGGAAACCTTGCAATCCTATGGCACCGACAGGCACTAACACTGATAGACTCTACACTGGTAGATAGCTCACCAACACCCTAGCTGACAGGATTTTGTTTATTGTATATCGTATTTGATTGTAATATCTTTTTGTAAGCTGACATGGCATATTGTAATAAGACTCATATATAAGTATGAGTTCTTGAAGATCATTTAGGACACACACATAGATGATAGGATGGATATGATGATCGAATATTAAGGCAGATTTTGGAGTAAAGTTTATGGTTGTTGTATGAGCTTAAACCGGTACTGAACCTGGCATAGCAGATGCTTTTTGTAGTAGTACATCACATTGGATTTTCGTAATGCATTTTGTAAGTCAGTGAGACTTCCTTTTGTAATTGAGCAGTGAGCTCTAGGTAGTTGGCCTTCCTACATGTCCAGGCCCCACCTAATGTAAGTAATATCCATTCATTGGCCAGTGAGTGAATATTGTGGGTCACAAATCCCACCAAGGTTTTTCCCACATTGGGTTTCCTCACCAAAAATCTTGTGTTATGGTGTGCTTTCTATGTTGTGTTTATTGTTCATATTTACTGGTACACTGTTTTGGAATGCAATTTATTTAATAAGGTCAGAAAATTTGTTTATCGATTAGATACCAATTCACCCCCCCCCCCTTCTTCTCAGTATCTTTGGGAATCCTAACAAGTGAATCGGTGGTTCCTAATATTTTTGAATTTCAAATAAACTTCAAAATATTAGTTATTCACTTAAACACTAAACAATCAAACTGGTAGAACAAGAAAGAAAGCCAAAGAGATCATTCACACAAATGTATCTCTCAATGCCAGATTTACGAGGAAAACCCAATGTGGGAAAAACCTTGGTGAGAAAAGTTGTAGGAGACTACTACTCCAATCCAGCCTCATAGGTAAAACACTGAATTACAAAGATTTAGGGAACCAACCCAAGGAGCACCAACCCTTAAACCAAGATTCAACTTGGTGATGTATATTGAAATACTAATTGAATACAATTAAGGCTTCTTGTTACAAATGACTTTTGCAATTCTTCGATCAAATAACTCACTGCTGGTTGGTAGTCTTTTCCCCTGCACTGAATCTCACACTACCAGTCGTGATATTACATTCTTTGATTCTTGGCCTCTATTATCTTTCTCTCCCTCACTCTCATAGTCTCTCAACACACTATGTCACACTTGGATGCTACCTGCTCTGCCACACCTTGTCGGTTTGGCTTAAATGTAACACTATAGTTATGTCGGTAGAATCTTCTCATCGGTATGCTTGCTCACATACACTGCAACTATTTTTGAGGCTAGCAATTCTTCTTTTTTAATAACTTTCTCTCTTTTCTCCTCCGCTTCTATGCAACATCCCCCACGGTTTGTTTTGAGCTCTCCTCTTTTATCCCATGATTTCCTGCCAAAAAGCGATTCAAACTTCAAAGCGGTTAGGGTTTCCTTTTCTCAACACAATCTTCATGAGATCTGATCTATCCTATCTTGGATCGACCACCTATCCTTCAAGGACACATCTGTACACATTTTTCATTATCCAATGCATATTTCCTAAAAAATAGCAATCTCAAACAAGATCTCCTACCTTGAAATCCGTCAACACATAAAAAGCTTTAGTTGTTTCCTTTTCAAGGTCTTCCTGAATCGGATTTCCTTTGAATTGATCCAGACACAACTACTCCTTGATCTTCCTCTGTCAATGTTTCTTCCTCGAGCTACAATGGTCAGATATAATACCATGATTTGAGGTTGTTTCATTTATATAAATAGATAGTTTCACTAACCGTGTTGATGATGGTTTTACCAACCTCTGCCTATTTTCCACCTTGGCTCCACATGACATCACCATGGTCAATCACTTTTCTCACTGACACAAAGTTGGTTCAGACTTGATCATTCAACAAACTCATACCGGTACACACCTTTACTGGTAAGGTCTTCTTATGCTAACTGGTAGTGCACACTATGCCGGTAACACATCTTCTCCTCCAGTAGTTTGTGACAACTTTTAACACTCTGCCTCTTCATCATAAACAAGCAATTATCCTTCAAACCAGTTTATACCTTAATGGTAAGCCTTCATTTTGTATGCTCACATTCATGTGAATACCCATCATGTCAGTTGACATCAATGATAACTTAATGCCAAAATGCCAACAATCTCCCCCTTTGGCATTGATGTCAACTTCTCACGAGACACTCTATGTCGATACATTTCTCCCCCTTTGACACAATGACAAAGGGTACTATGCAGTCCCCCTTTGATCCTTACTAAGCTCCCCCTAAACCACATAAAGCCTTCCTAGACATAAGACACAACTCCCAACTTGTATCAAAGGTACTCAAAAGTACTTACTTGTAATGGTTTGGTGAAAATGTCTGCTACTTGTTCGCCAGTAGGAACATAATCCATCCTGAATCAACTGCCAGATAAAATGCATGTGAAGCTCAATGTTCTTCATCTACTGATGCTCTACTGGGTCGTGAGAAATATGAATAGCACTTTGATTGTCACACCAAAGAACAGTGAGACTATTAGGAGGAAAACCAAACTCAATCATCAACTATCGAAGCCATAAGATCTCCTGACTGGCTAGCACAGTAGTTTAGTACTCAGCCTCTATAGATGACAATGCATGAGTAGTCTTCTTCTTGCAAGACCATGTGATAGGACTAGAGCCAAGAAAGAAAACAAAGCCAGAAGTAGACTTCTGATCAGTGACATCACCAGCCTAATCTGAGTCAGTGTAGCCAACAATGTGAGGTTCCCCTGATGTGTAGTGAATGCCATGAGAAATAGAACCCTAAATGTACCACAAAATACATTTGGTAGCTTACCCATGACTCTCATGAGGATCATGGGAGAATTGAGAGACAAGGCCAATCGCAAAGGAAAGATCAAGATGAGTCTGTGTCAGGTACAACAAACTGCCAACCAACTGTCTATAAAGAGTAGAATCTACTGAAGGAGTGGGATAAGTAGTAATCAAAACAACCCCTGACTGAAAAGGAGTGGGAGCAAGCTTTCAATCAAGCATGCCAAAGCGCCGAAGCATGTCAAGAGCATACTTTTTCTGGTAAATGTAGATCCCATTAGAAGACAGAATCACCTAAAGACCAAGAAAATAGTGCACAAGACCAAGATCTGTCATCTCAAATTGGTCCATCAAGGCTCACTGAATATGTTGAATCATAGAGGAAGAGCTACCTGTGATGAGGAGATCATCAACATATAGCACAAGAATTAGGATTTCACCCTCAAGAAGTTGAATGTACACTATGTGATTGGAATAATTGTGGGTGAAATCAGTGGAGAGCAAGAAAGAGTCCATCTTCTAATACCAAGCCTGAGGTGCCTGTTTGAGACCATACAATGAAAGTCGAAGTCTGCAAACCAAATAATTGTCCTGCAAAAATCCCTAAGGCTGCTCCATATAGATTTCCTCCTGTAGGTCCCCATGCAAGAAATCACTCTTCACATCTATCTGAAAAATGGTCCATCCCTAAGAAGCTGCAAGAGAGAGTACAAAGCGAATAGAGTTCATCTTGGGAACAAGGGAAAATGTCTCAAAGTAATCAATACCCTCAACCTGCAAGAAACCCTTCACAATAAGACGTGCTTTGTACTTATCAATCAAACCATCAACAACATACTTAGTGTGATACAACCAATGACACCTAACCATCTTTCTGCCCTTAGGAAGAGGACAAAGATCCCAAGTATGATTCCTCATCAAAGAAGAATACTCCTCCATAACACAATCCCACTCAGGGTGTCCTGTAGCCTCTGAAAAACTTCTGAGGATCATCAGAAATGGCATGACTAAAAAGACTAGAAGCCACGGTATGAGAATGGGTGCGATGAGTATCTGAAGGATCACCGGCCATAGATCTTGTTGCCTCAACAGTAAAGCAAGCCCACTTGGGCATTTGCAGTGGAGTAGGTGGAGGTGGGGATGGTGGATCATCAGTAGCATCATTAGAATCATCCTCAAAATAATCCTGAAGAGATGTAGTGGGAGGAGTAGGCAGAGGATTAGACACTGGAGATAGGGTATCCACTGTGGGAAGGTGCTCACCAAACTGAACATCTCGTCGAAACAAGACCTCTCTGGAATTAGGATCAAACAACTTGTACGCCTTAACATCCTCATAGTAGCCAACAAAAATGAGGGGTCAGCTCTTCCACTCCATTGCTTTTCTCTGAGCATCAAGAATAAATACCCATGCCTCACTGTCAAACACTCAGAAAATAGAAACATCAGGCTTGTCATGAGACCAAGCCTCCTCACGAGTCATATGTCGAATCACCTTGTGAGGCATCTGATTCTGAATATAGTTATCACAATTGACTTCCTCAACCCAAAAAGATGAATCCATGGACCTAGACTGAATCATACAATTTTTCATCTCTCTAAAGTTATGTTCTTGCGCTCAGCAACACCATTCTACTGAGGGGTGTAGGGAATAGTAAACTGGAGCTGCAAACCATGCTCAGTGCAAAAATCTCTGAAAGCTTGATTCACATACTCCCACCCATTATCTGTACGTATCCGCCAAATAGAGCAACCAGATTGCTTCTCTACAAATGTCTTGAAGATTCAAAATGAATCAAAGACATCAAATTTGTACTTAAGAAAGTACACCCATGTGTATTTGGAGAAGTCATCAATAAAAGTGAGTAAATACTTGGCCCCAGAAAAAGGAGTAGGGAATGACATGAGATCACTGTGAATCAACTCCAAGGGTGCCAAATCACAAGGGGCTCTTCCCTTTGGAAAGGGATCCCTATGATGCTTGCCAAGCACACAACCATGACAAACACCATCAGTGCAAAAAATCTATGGGAGCCCAAGAACAAGTGCCTATGTACTCATCTGCTGAAGATATCTATAATTGACATGGCCCAAGTGCTCATGCCAAAGCTTACTCACTGAATCTGCATGTGCTATAAGAGATGAACCAACACCCGCAGAGGGATAGAATCCATCAAATATGTAAAGAAGAGATGCAGTATCAACACTCCCAGTAGCCACAACCAAATCAGAGTCATGGAGGTCCCAAATAACCACATCATGTGGTGAGAACTCAACTGTCTTACTAGAGCTAGAACGGCAAATTTGATAAATGGACAAGAGGTTCAACAAGATGTCAGGGACAACTAGAACATCCTGTAGAGTGCCGCCATCTAAAGAGACATAACTTGAACCCAAGACTGAAAGCTAAACTAAGTCACCCATTGTAATTTGTGAAGTACCATAAGAGGCAAGAGAAGTAACCAGCTTTTGAGTGTGAGTCATATGGTGAGAAGCACCAGAATCTAATATCCAAGTGGACCCATAGGTCAAAGCACGAGTAGTGAGAGCATGACCTTTCCCTATGGAAGGAGAAGATGCTTGAGGTGAGGACATGTGATGCTACTGTATGGCTTCCTCTAAAGCCTCTAAGTGTTTCCAACACTTGGAAACTGGATGTCCTTCCTTGCCACAAAAACTGCAAGTGTCGCCTGATTTTTTCTTAGCTTTGGAGGAAGACTCACCAGACTATGAAGATTTCCCATGTTTCAGAGGAAATGGTGGTTTAGAATCAAACTTAGGAGGTGGCTTGGAGGAATGCTCACTGCCTGCAAAATTCTTCTTTGACTTCGATTTCTGTATTTGCTTCTCCTTAGAGGACTGAGCAACCAATGCTTTGTTCTTAGACCCAGAGAGCATATCTAACTAAGAAAGGTGAGACTGCTCATGAGACAAATGCTCATAGAAACACATCAAAAGTAGGCATGGTAAAACGAGCACCCAAGCCATCCATTGTGGAGTAGAAAGAAGAGGCAAAAAATTGAAAATGACCCCGAAGCTTCGAAAGAATCAAGTGAATGCACTCTATGTCTGTCTTGATCTTGCTACATCCCTGGAGAACATATCTAGTAGTCTTGAACTTGTTCAAAAAATCCTCAATGCTGGGAAAGGAATCAGGTGACAAGGAAACCAACTCTGCCTCAATCTGCAATGCCTGAATCTCACTAACCCACCCAAAGAGAGACTCAAAATTTAACCACATAGCGTGAGGAGTGAACAACTCATCAAGGTGAAATAGAAGACTGTCGGAGACACGCAAAGAGAGCAAACCCATGGCCTCATCCATCTTGTTTTTGTGATGAAGAAGCTCATAAGGATGTTGCAATAGAGGCTGAACCTCATCCAAACAAGACCACAACCCTCATGCCCGAAGAAGCCTCATGATGCGGGACTTCCAGGTGTGATAGTTGTGTGATGTCAACAACTCAACTGAAGGATCTGCCATGAAAACTCTGCACCTGCACTTGCTTGTGTTTTTTTTTATTATGTGATCTTTCAGAATAGACAAAAGATGTAGAAGGGTTTGTTTGTTTTGAGAGTTTTGGTGTTCTATATTTCAAATATAAATGACATAAAGTGAGAAAAAACACCCTCGACAATAGATAAACTCAAACCCTAGTACATACTAATGAGAAGGAAGTAGTGCATAAGCAAAAAAAATTAAACTGAAATCGCATGTACCTAATGAAAAATATGAGAAACAAGATCACTTATCTGAATAGAGCATGCTAAGAGCTTTCTGATGCCTATTCATTTTCAAAAAACGAAGTCCATTTGCCAATTCTACAGCCCCGAAAGTGTAGAAAAGAGACCCCACTTTGACTGAAAAAGTACAATCAAACACCAAATTTGGTAAAAAAATCCAACACCACAAGGTCCGGGTCGGAACCATATTTTTGAAGCCTATTAATTTTTGAAAAAATGACTCTGTATGCTCAAGTTATGAAGAAAAAACCAACCCTCCCTTCAAAGGCAAGAGAGAGGAGAAATAGGGGCTCATTGGTGGCTGGGCTAGGCGAAGGTGGCGCTCCGGTGGTGCTCGGGGGTGGAGTGGCGGAGGTACGGCGGTGGGGAGGTAGCGTTGGCAGGCGAGTGGTTGACGAATGGCATGGTAGGGGCCCACGGCAGGGAATGGGGGTCGGTAGGGGCTGAGGCCGACGGGTAGACTGTCGGTGGCAGGGGCCTGCACTGATAGGGCTGACGACTAGACTGTTAGAGGTACAGGGACCTGCAAAACCCCTTAAAACAAACTTTTTTTTAGTTTATTTTTAAAAACCTTTGCCTTCTAATTTTTTTGTGATTTTTTTGCAAAAAATCAATTTTTGGCCTGCATGCCGTAAAAAGGCAAAAAAAAAAAAATTTGATTTTTTTCTTGAACTACGTGTCAAGGCCATATGACCTGGTACTAAAGAAAAAATACCCCCAAAGGCTCAGGAGTAAAAAATGGTCAAGTTTTAAATGACCATAGGGTTTTTTGGGCCTTCTAAGCACGATGGTGAGGTCCATTTAGGTCCAAAGTGCTAAAAAAAAAGGCCTATCCCTAGGTACATAAAAAAACTTCTAAAAAACCCCAAATCTGCTTCCAATGCAAAAAATCTCAAAACAAGAATAGATAGCTATAGATATAAAGCTCTGATACCATGTGAGAGTTGAGAAATACAACACCATAGGAGCCCAAATGATCTCTGCAAGCTGAATAAACCTATTACAAGGAGAAGCAAGGAAGCAACAAAGGAAAAATAAATACACAAAAAATATGCTCAAAAGATGAGAGCTCAATATTCACAAAATGTATAATGTGATAATGATACAAAGAAAAGAAAATTGACCTCTAATAGGTCAATAAAACCTAAAAGGGAAAACATAGGCTTACACATAATAATAAATAAAAGAATTAATTATTATGCACCTAATGTTAGCTTAAGTGTAAAAAGAGATAAAGGGAACTTAAATAATTAAACAAATGTTATTTAATTAATCAAGTAAAGACCCGATTACTCTAACAAAGGGAATACAAAAATAGATTGGGGTTAGCAGATTAGTGATGCACTTTGTGCACAGTTGAAAGAGGTCAAAACAACATTGAAATTATACATGACCTCATACCTTGTGTATGCAGTCATCTCCATGAGGTAATATCTAGGTTTGTATACCAAGGATGATAGAAGACTAGTGCTAGTGTGGGATTACTATTATCATCTTACAATTGATTATCAAAGAAGTCACTTAGGAAGGGTTAATGATGCCTTCTTTATTGTCTGGAACTGTATGTTTGATAAAGGATTAGAGAAGAGAAAACTTTCAAAAGCGGCGTACAACAAAGTTTCTTTCTTTGGTTGTGTATTCCTTCAATTTCCTACTTTCACAAATATCCACATAGGATGTTTTACAGGTGAACCATTCATGCTGCCAAGGTATCCTTCAGATAAAATTATCCTCATGGAATTATGTCGACAACTGATTCATGTACATGAGAGGCAATCACATGTTGTTGGTGTAAATAAATATTCATTTTGGATATTATTACACTTTACTTAGGTTAACTTAGGATAATGCATCTCTTCATAGTTTGGATTTGAGACATTTAGGGAAGTGTGCACATAGGGATAGAGCTTGTAGGAGAAATTACACCTTTTGTGGTCTTATTTTGCTGTTACACTCCACATTCAGTGGGTCATCCACCTCTTGTGGAATATTATATTATTTCTCCTACCTGCCCTTAGTATTTCTTACCTACCCTTGTTTCTCATTGAGCCACATGTCATAATTATGTGCTTGTACATCCATATGGCCTTGCCTATATAAGCGGGCCTATATTCATTATATTGGTTAATCCAGTTGATCATTTGCATATTGATGAGAATATAGTTTTGTTCTTGTCATTCTATTGTCTCTCTTTTATGCTTTTCATTGTGCCCTTAATCTTGGCAAAATCCTACATGGTATCAGAGCTGTTAGGGCTTCATTGATTAGTTTTTTGGAGACATTTTGGAGGCTTCAATTTTTGGATTTGGAGATCTTCATTTTTGGGGGGCATTGTATAGCGATTTGGACATCACGGTTGAATCCAGGAGGCCATTTCCATGAATTTCAACTATAAAGTCGACCTATTTTGGTGAGAAAATTTTTTCCCCATTTTGGCTATTATTGTATGCATTCCGAAAAAAAAGGAAAAATAAAAAAAAATCAAATTTTTTTTTTTTTTTGGGGGTCCGCAGACCCCCTCGTGCTCTCTGTACTCTATGTTGTCTGTAGGTCCGTCGCCTTCGACCGTACTCTACAGCGGCCGCCATCCCTGCCGACCCGTGCCTCCCGTCGGCCCCACCGCTTCCGCCGCTGGCCCCCTCGGCTCCCGGCCTGTTGGTAACTCCTCCGCCTGCACTGCCCAGTGCCTATGTAGTTCGTAGCGCCTGCATCGCCTAGCCACCGCCCAGCTCCCATGCCGCCCAGCTCTGCGACGCCTCTGGGACCTTCCGGTCGTTGCCAGCTAACCCTCCTCTTGCCGACATCCACCACCTCCTCTACCATGCGGATAGACTACCTCATCAGCAGGAAACCCGATGGACCCGCACCCACCATGTGGCAGGTGGCCACTGGCCCGCGGTCAACATCTGTACAGTCAGCTGCCACTTCAGCATGTCTGTATAGTATGGATTCCATGCAAGGGGAGATGTCATTTTTGTGACAGCCAGACAGGTGTCAAATTTAAGCCTATCATTTTCTGATGTCAGTGCCACATCAGCAGACTTTTGAAATTTTTTGACCCCCTCTTCATTGAGCTTTTCAGTTTTGCAGTTCAACTTTGAAAGGCCATATCTTTCTCATTTTTGCTCCTTTTTTGGTGCAATTTTTTTTGAAATGGGATAAAATTTCATGATCTTCATAGTGGTATGGTTATTTTTTGATTTTGGTGCATAGGTTTTTTAGAATTTTTGGATTCTCTTAGCTGTACCTGTCCAATCCTCAATTCTGCAACTTCAAAGGCCTCGTTTGAGCTCATACGACCTCCTTTTTAGGTGCCATTTTTTTTGAAAGTGCATGTTTTTTAATCTACTTTCATAATTAATGATTAGATTTCAGAGATTTTGAGTGGAAGTTTTACTTTTAGATATTGGTCTTAGTTGACCTATTAGGTACTTGTAAAGTGCTTGGATCTTAGTTTAGATCTCTTGCATTATTAGTTTGAGTCTCTCTTGGCCTTATTGAGGCAGTTGTAAAATTGAAATCAAAAGCCTACTTTGCCATTTTTTGCAAGTGGCCCATTGTATATGCACTAAGTATAAAGTGCCAAATCATCACTTTTGGGGGCGTGTCTCGTGTGATTGTGCCTCTCTTTGTGCTCTTTCATTTTTGTTGCAATGAGTCCTCATAAATTTCCACCTTTAACTCCACATAATTATGCATCATGGAAAATTAAAGTATGGAGTAAATTAATGGAAAAGGGTCTCACGCATTACATAGATAGAACAATAGCAGCACCACCTGATCCTAAGGCTAATCCTAATGCTCAGTTAGAATGGCTCACAAAGAATTGCATGGCTTTTGGAACTTTGCGCAAGTATGTATCAGATGACCTCATTTTTCACATTGAGAAGTTTACAACAATTAAAGATGCTTGGGATATGTTTCAAAAATTGTATGGCCAAGTTGATGAAATCAGAGGTTATAAGATTGACAATGAGCTCACCAACTTGGATCCCAAGAGTTTTAATACAATCCAAGATTATGTCACCAAAGCAAATGAGCTAAGAGCAAAGCTTAAGGATTGTGGAATTGACAAAAAGGATGCTCAGTTGATATTCAACTTGTTGGACAAGCTTGCACTAGAATATGCAGCATTTGTGTCTAGCTTCCAAACTCATCGTTTGACAGTGGGGAGCTCCTATGTTATGCCTTCATTTGATGCTTTCACAAAAATGTTGATATTGGAACAATCTAAGTTGTTGAACATGGAACTTCTCAAGTCTTCAAAGTCCAAGGCTTTGGTGGCTAATCAAGGAAATCAAGGAAGTCAAGGCAAAGATTCCAACAAGAAGAAGAAGCAATCCAAGTCTAAGCCACAATAGGAAAAAGGACAATCATCCTCTCCATCACAAGGCAATTTTTCATCCTCTTCCAAGAAGGGGACACCACCTAAACCAACTTGTGCATATTGCAAGAAGTATGGTCATGATGAGCATCGATGCCACACAAAGCAAGTTGATGAGTTAACTAATCTTCTTAAGAAAAACAACATCAACTTACCATCTGCCTACACAAAGAAGGATTCATCTCCTTCTGCTTCCTCACATTCTAAGGGAAAAGGGAAAGTATTTGTGGCTACAACAGGTTCTTCACAGCAATGGATACTTGACTCGGGTGCTTCATATCACATGGGTTCTACAAAGGAGCAGTTTTCTTCATTGGAGCCATCTAAAGTACCTCACATTTACATAGGTGACGATACACAAGTAGAGGTTGAAGGGAAAGGTTTAGTTGACATGGATGATGGAACATTTGAGAATGTTCTCTATGTTCCTAACTTGTCTACCAACCTTCTCTCTATCTACCAAATCACTCACTATGGAAATGGGAAAAAGGTTGAGTTTACACCAGATTCAGTTGTGGTAAAGGAACTTGATGATGATGCCTTGGTAGCAGTGGGATGAGTCAATGACAACTCAAGGCTTTATTCATTCTCCAACTTTGTGCCAAGTTCACCTTCTAGGGCCTTTCTTACTCATTCAAATTCAGAAAGTAAGCTATGGCATGAGTAGTTTGGTCACCTCAACTACTGCTATCTTCAGCAAGTCAGCACTAAAGACATCGAATCAGTTTTTCAGAGGGTGTATGTTCAGGTTGTTCCATGGGCAAGCATCTCGAAGAGAAGTTTCATAAGGGAAAAGCTTGGAGAGCTTTGGAAGTTCTTCAACTTGTTCACAACGATGTAGCAGGTCCATTTCTAGCACCTTTATTTAGTAAGGCCCGCTATGTCCTCACCTTCATTGATGACTACTCCCGCTTCACTTGGGTCTACTTTCTTATTCATAAGAGTGAATTATTTGACAGATTTCAGGACTTCAAGACTCGTGTGGAGAAGCAATCTGGGAAAGTGGTCAAGATTCTTCATACAGATAATGGAAGGGAATATGTGAACAAAAGACTTGAGGATTTTTGTACATTTGAGGGGATTGATCTTCAGCATTTTGTCGTATACACTCCACAACAAAACGGAGTTGCAAAATACAAGAATCAAACTCTCAAAGAAATGGCTAGCTGTATGATACATGCATGTTCTCTTGATCCCGCCTTTTGGGCCGAGGCAATCAATTGTGCCACGCACATCCAGAATCGGGTTCCTCACAAAGCTTTGCAAGGTATTACTCCTTTTGAGGCTTGGGCTGGTAGGAAACCGATTGTGAGACATTTCAGAGTCTTTGGGTGTCCAACATGGGCTCGCATCCCTCCACAGAAATGCAAGGCATTGGAACCATAGAGTCGACCTTGCATATTTGTTGGATATCCTGAGGGTGTTAAGGCATATAGATTGATGGATCTTGAGACACATGAGGTGTTCATTGAGAGGAGTGTTCACTTTGAGGAAAGCTCTCCTAGCTTAGCCTCTCTATCTCCTCCACCTTCCTCCATTGTGGATAGTGATGCTAGTGATTCAAATGATGAGACTCCTTCAACTCTGACTCGTAGGGTTACACCTTCGCAGGGTCCACTTGCAGTTGAGGAGCCTCATTCTCTACCTCCACCTAGACCTCATTGGGCTCGATAGACACTTGAGTCCACAGGTTCTCTTGTTGGGGATCCTTCAGATACACAAAGATCTCGATCACAACATCAGGATCTACCACATGCATTCATTGCTACTGCTTCTGATCCACAGACATTTAGGGAAGCATCAGGGGTTCCTAAGTGGGACCAAACTATGGAGGAAGAGTATAGTTCCTTGATGAGGAACAACACATGAGATTTAGTCCATCTCCCTAAGGGGAGAAAGATGGTTCGATGTAAGTGGATCTATCAGACCAAGTTTGCAGTGGATGGTAGTGTGGATAAGTATAAGGCTCGACTTGTTGCGAAAGGTTTCTCTCAGGTTGCAAGTGTTGACTATACTGAGACCTTTGCACCCGTAGTCAAGATGAACTCCATTCATTTGACACTTGCTATTGCTACAGCTCATGGTTGGGCTATACATCAAATGGATGTGAAGAGTGCTTTTCTTCATGGTGATCTTGATGAGGAGATTTATATGGAGCAGCCATAGGGTTTCATCCAGGATACTTCCTTGGTTTGCAGACTAAGGAAATCTCTCTATGGCCTTAAGCAGGCCCCCAGGGCTTGGTACGCCAAGATGGATTCCTTTCTTCTCTCCGTAGGGTTCACCAAGTGTCATTCCGATCCAAATGTCTACATTTTGCGATAGGATTACTCTCACTTGATACTTGTGCTCTATGTTGATGACTTGATCATTATAGGGAGTACTACATCCATCATTAGAAGGGTCAAATTTGCTTTGCATGATAGATTTGCTATGACTAACTTGGGTCATTTGCACTACTTTCTCGGGATAGAGACTTCACAGTCACCTTTCAAGATTACACTATCGTAGCCCAAGTATGCTCTTGATCTACTTGCACGCTTTCATATGTCTGATTGTAAGCCTGCACTGACTCCCTTTCTTTCAGGAGTCAAGCTTGAGGCTCAGTGTTCTTCTCCACTAGTTGATGCCACTTTGTATCGTCAGCTTGTCGGTAGTCTCATCTACTTGACCCATACACGCCCTGATATTTCATTTGTAGTTGGCATGGTTTCCCACTTCATGCAGGAACCACATGAGCTTCATTGGAAAGCTGCCCATCCTTCATTACATCTAGGGTACACATCACTATGGGATTCACTATGCAGCAGGAACAGGACTTTGCTTGGTTGGTTACATAGACTCTGATTGGGTTGGTGATCTTGATGATCATAAGTCTACTTCCAGGTACAGTTTTCACCTTGGTTCGGGCCCCATTTGTTGGCAAAGCAAGAAGCAACATGCTATTGCTCTCTCTTGAACTGAGGCTGAGTATCGAGGCACTGTTAATGCAACGACTAAGATCATTTGGCTCCAGCAAATTTTCACAGAGTTTGGATTCACCACTCCATGGCCGATAGTTCTACATTGTGACAATTAGAGTGCTATTGCAATCTCGAAGAACCTGGTCCAGCACCAGCAGACCAAACACATCAAGATTCGTATGCACTATATCTGAGAGCTCATTCAGGTGTAGGTCATTGATTTGCAGTATTGTCCTATAGCGGAGCAGGTTGCTGACATATTCACCAAACCTTTCACTGAGAGCAAGTTCTAGCAGTTGCGAGCTCTCTTGGGGGTGCGAGATGTGTCATTAGGGGGGGTTAGCTAACTTCTCCTTCCTCTCTTATGGGGGGGAATTTTTCCTCTTTGAGGTTTTGTCCTTCTTCTTTGAGAGTCTTTTGTACTTTCATCTCTCTTTTGGGGGGGAGTTTTTTCCCACTAGGTTTTCTCCTTTTCTCCATTTGTGAGAGATTGCATTGCATAGTTTTTTCTTGCATTTGCATATTGTAAATGGGTACCTATCATGGCCTAGTAGCTGGGACCCATCTTGCATTGTTGACTTGAGTCTTCATTCCCCTAAGTTGCACTTAAGGGGGGGTGTTGGTGTAAATAAATATTCATTTTGGATATTATTACACTTTACTTAAGTTAACCTAGGATAATGCATCTCTTTGTAGTTTGGATTTGAGACACTTAGGGAAGTGTGCACATAGGGATAGAGCTTGTAGGAGAAATTCCACCTTTTGTGGTCTTATTTTGTTGTTACACTCCACATTCGGTGGGTCATCCACCTCTTGTGGAATATTATATTATTTCTCCTACCTACCCCTAGTATTTCTTACCTACCCTTGTTTCTCATTGAGCCACATGTCATAATTGTGTGCTCGTACATCATATGGCCTTGCCTATATAAGCAGGCCTATATTCATTGTATTGGTTAATCCAGTTGATCATTTGCATATTTATGAGAATACAGTTTTGTTCTTGTCATTCTATTGTCTCTCTTTTATGCTTTTCATTGTGCCCTTGATCTTGGCAAAATCCTACACATGCTCATTAAACTAGCCACAAATTTCCAGAATCCTTTGGTCAGTATTCAGTATTGGCCAACCTAAAGGCCAAAAATATAGAGGATGAAATGCAATGGGTGACTATGAGGAGGTTCAAAGCTCATGATAATATTGATTTTCACGGGATAAATAACAAAATCAAGAAGATCTTTACACATGTATATCGGCTTGAAGATGTCTAGGCAGATTGCAAAAATGAGGAGGATGTGAGGATGATGGTTTTCAGTTGCCTCACCTTAGAACACATTGGGAACCTAGATTTCGCTAGGATCCCACATAAAATGGAAGATACTGATGACATAGTGGACCCAGTCTACTTTGAATGAAACATTGTTTATTCTCCCCTCCCACTCATCAAATGGTCCAACAAGGAAAGTAAGTCTATTACCCAAATAATTGCTCCTATTTTGGCTAATACCAATTCATGGCTGTTGAAGAAGGGAATGAGAATGAAGCAAATTCCTTCTATTTCTGGTGATGATGATGATAGTGATGGTACAGTTGGCAAAACATATGAATTGAGGACTAAGAACAAAGAAGATGTACAGGTCCCACCAATAATCCCTTCACGAAAATCTAAGGGAAAAGGACTGAAGTTTAAATTCATGGTCAAAGGTCCAAAGAAACGTGAATCTTCATCAGCTGCACAAGTAACATCTAAGGATTCTGAATAGCCAGCCATAGATGAACCATATAAAGAATAAGAAGGCGAGATTCCTCATGAAGAAGAAATGCAAGATATAGAAGATTCAACTCTACAAGGAGAGAGTGCTACTCCCACTACTTCACATGTATCAACTCCTACACAAGTTGTCATTCATGCAATCAAATCAGATTCTGATCAAGAGGAAGAAGAGCTCGATGATGAAGGATTGAAAATATAATTACCACAAGAGGAGGGTGATTAGGAATATGTTGCATTGTCTAGTCTCATGAGTTTTGATGATGTTCCTACATCCATTATTGAGTCTTCAATTTTGGATTTTACTCTCTTTGGAGCAAATATCTCTAGAGCAATAGTCAGTGACCCTACCTTCTATAATTGTCATGGCTTAAGCTCCACCCATTGTAAGTACCATTTTTACCATTGAAACACCATGAATGGTTGTAACCATGGTTATTTTAGGGGAGGGACCAATAATAACTATTGCCACTCTATCAATAGAACAATCATCTATTCCTATTACGTCAGCCATAGTGGAAGTAATTCCATCTTCTATTATTGCATTATCAAGTCAGAATGTGTCTCACATATTGGTGACCACAACCCTAACCAACAAAGAAGATCTTCCACCATGGATGGATATTGTGACACCCAAAAGGAAGAAACAAGTGATTTCACTAAATGACTTTGACTTTGAGCAATTAGCTCCATCCAAGGCAAAAGGGACCAAAAAGACAAATACTGCTTCTCGGGTGTTGGTGGGTCCTGCTAGTAAGAGAAATTATGCTGAATTTTTGATACCTATGGAAAACAAAAAAAAGATGATATTCAACATGCCGACTATACGATGAAACTAGTAGAACTCAGGATTGAAACACATGAGAGTGTCAAAAAAGACTCTCAAGCTACATTGAATGCAATTATGTGTAGGTTGGATGAGGAAAGAGATGAAAAGACTGAGTGGAAACAAAAGTGTGTTCAATTGACAAGTGTACTTCTCAAAGTCACACAATCTTGCCAAGAGGTTTATTCGATTGTTTCCTCAATCGACACCGAAGCACTAAAAAAGATGTGATGCAGGAGCATCGGTCTAGTTCTTACTAGTTGAGGCAGTTTGCAATGGAATTGCTTGAGAGTGTGGCATTTCTTCATGTTTGGGTGTTTAGTGTTGTGGTTTTGGGTTTATTGTGTTGTGTTCATGATCTTTGTCGTGTTTGAGTTTCATAGCATTTGGATTTGTTTTCGGTGAGATGTGGATTCTGGTTTTGGCTCAGTTGATATGTTCTTATTAGTTATTCTGGTAGTATGTTGAGTGAAGTTGGATTTGGTTACGGTTGATCTTTGTAACTTGCGGATCATTGGAGATGTTTCTGAGGGCCTTGGTTGGTATTCCTGGAGGTTTGCACATTGTCCTATGCATGTTGGAAGTTGTTCTTGGTGATTTGAGCCTACATGCTACCGTTACACATTTCATGAACCAATTGGTCTTTGGGCCCACTTGATTGAGATGTAATTATTTATGGACAATATAAATAGAAGTTGGTGAATCATTTGAAAAGATAGAATTTAGAAGATATAAGACAGATTTATGAGATTGAGTGAAGATGTAGATCCGGTGAGTTTCTGAACAGATAGGATTGAGGTCGAAAGGCTAAGGTTCAGATTAGGGTAGAACTAATAGACTATTCTCGGAAGCTGATTTGATATGAGGATGATCTACGGATCTTATAATTATGTTGTAAGCATCATGTGTACCCTATATTGTGATCCAACATGTGGCATGTGTAATTCTTCAAATTGTAATAACATTTATTCAAGTTATTTACCGATTATGTGTTTTGTTATGTTACTGGTTGTTCTTTCTATGGTTTCTAGTATTTGGTTACTGGGTACCAATATGTTTTGCATAATTTATGTGTTTAGCTGCAAGGTTGGGTTTTCCTTCATTGGATCTCCCTACCTTGACTGCATCAAGATAGAATAGGTAGGCATTAAGGGCTGAGTAGTGAACGAATGGATCAATCATTTGAAGTCAGAGGGTTCCCTTCTTCTGGATTCAAGGGTTAAGTTATTGATGGACTTTGAAGTTGTTCAAAGTCAAATGGAAGGTATCAAAACTATTTTGTCCAAAGAAATGGAAGACATTGAAAAGAGCATGACTCTTTGGGGAAAAATGGAAGATTTCAGGATTGATGTCCTTGTAAAAAACAAGGTAATATTGACATGAGAGAGATAAATCTAAATTTTGTCGTTATTATCTCATAAAAATAAAATAATAAGGTCAATGATCATAGTTAGATCAAGAAAAGAAAGAATTCGATAATGAGATTGACCAGATTTTGGCAAGGATAATTGAGATTCCTTGTTTCTTGTATGATGATGATCAAAAACTAATATCTAGTGAGAAAATCATACAAGAATTCCTTTCCCTGATTACTCACTGGGCAGAACAAGACTTCTCACTAAATGCATTTGATAAACTACTTGAGATATAGGTTAGTTTTGAAGTTCTTGCCTCAATGTTGAAAGATGGAAGAAAGAGGTACGTGAAAGCTAGAGATTTAGTTTCTCGGGTTCATGCTATCACTAGCTCTACCATAATGTTGGATAAAGCTAAGATGGAAGTTGTGTTGGCTCAGTTTGAGGAATTCGAGAAAATTGTCGAGGAGGAGAAAGAAGAATAAAGTGTCCACATCGACACTATCTTTTCATGTAGTTGCATTCTTAGTTATTGCAAATTTTCTTGCAGTTGCATTTTTATTTTATGCAATAGTTGTAGTCAAGTGGGATTGTGCAATTGAATTAGTCAACTGTGCCCACCTTTTTCTCAACTTTTTTTCCTATATAAGGAGGACCTCATTTGTAAATATATATCTTTTATTATGCTAAGCAAGACTATGCCGAATTTTTTCCTCAACAAAGACTTTGAGATTTTTTATGTAAAGATTGATTCAAGGAAATAAAAATAACCATTGGGACTCATAAAATTTAAGTCAATTTTAGAGGCCCAATTCAAAATTTTGTTATTGCACTTTCAAATGACCACCTAATCTCATTTAGATGGCCTAGTTTGAAGAAAGGTAAAATGAAGCCACTTGATTATCAAAGGGTAAGGCTTGGGAAATGTGTCATGTACCTTTCATTTGGCCTATGAAGTGTTTTTCAACTTTCAGAATTCAATTTGGATCAATTTATCAAGTACCCATTTCAAGGGGTGAGCTGAAAGTCCATCATAGGTGCAAATGCAAATTTTATTAAGTGACCTACTTTGAGGCCTTGCATATTTTGCCCAGTTGGTCATCATGTTGAAATTCAAAGTGCACTGAATTCTATGCATATAGGTGAGTCCACATTCCAAGTTTCAGGTCTTTGTGAATCCATTTGATGGGTTTTCCAAGATGATTTCTTGAGCCACTTTATTTAATTTTTTGCACTTTCATTGCTACATCAGTTTAAGTGGCTATTTTCATAGCACACTATTTGTATCCTATCAGCTTCCTGGTCGAACTGAGCATTCTAAGGTCTTATTTGTACTTCAAGGTATCTATGCCTCAGATTTGGGGGTCTACAGAGATCATTTGACATTTTTAAGAAAGGCACTTTGAGTTCCCTGCGCATTGGTTTTATTAGGTTCACAGTGTTGACAGAGCCATTTGGTCATCTTTGACCATTAATATTTCTTCACTTGGGATTTGTCTTGAGAAACGGCTTGGCAGAGTGAATGTTTGTATATTAGACAGTACACTTTTCAGTTTGCGAAGTCCAGAAAGGTGTTTTGACCAGCTTGACAATTACATCTTTGGGATTAAATGCGAAAATGTGGCGCAAGCGCCTGAAAGTTGCAAAACTTCGTTTAATGATCAGAAAATGGTGTCGATCGATTCCAAAGGCATGTTCAAGGTTCCTGAGGCATTTTGAATGTTATTTGCATGAAAATGAAAACAAATTTAGTTGGACCCACATTGGGGCCTGACCTAGCTCATGCCCGTGCATTAATTTTATGGTGTTTGGCAGAAACAATGGTAAATTGGAGTGTGAACTATGAAACTGTGTGATTGAGGAACATGTCTGCATCTAAACTTTTATCATTGAGTCAAGGGACAATTAGGCTTTCAAATAGAAATACCTCTACATGTGCCCCAAATGGAATGTTACCTTTTCTTGCAATCTCCCAAACAAGGAATGAATATCCCCACATTTTCTTTGCCAATGCCAACCATCTGATGTATACCAGACAATAATTCATTTAGCAAATGCAAGTATGAGGTGTAAACCCAAGTTTTACGACCTTACCAGCATCTTCCTTCCTACCACGTGATGGCTAGAAAAGCTTCAGGATTTTAATAAAATGCAGCAGTAGGAGTAAAGTGTGGTGCTTAATGGAGGAGAGGTAGATTCGAAATGAAACAAATGCAATTTGCAATCAAAGCCCTCCCTGCACCATGGAATGGGCATCTAAAATTTCAAACAAAATAAAGGCAAATGCAATTGGTATGTGTCGTCTGTGAAATTCATCTTTGAAAATATCAATTAGAAACAAAGGGAAATCATGAATCCCTATCTAATGAAAGAATTCTAACAAACTAACAATGAAATAACATAATAGAAAGAAATAGGAATTTCAAATCAAATCAATCAAAAACTCCCTATTCCAAGATCGCATATAACTTCCATTGCTCTTCTCTTCTCTATGGTATGATGGCTCTCAGATATTGCACTGGTAACTTGCAAGTGAGACAAAGATTTGAAGTTCATCATTCTTGAAAATGGAGATTGGATGCTCAATTTATAGATTTTTGGAGAAGATTGATTGAAAGGTGGAACAGATTGATCAAGAGGTGGAACTCGGGTGAGCTCACATGAAATTTGATAGTTGAACTGCTGATTGTAGGAGTGAAACTCAATAGATTGAATAGATTAATTGAGTCAACTGATTGAGAAAAAGATGACTGGGGGAAGAAAAAGAATGGTTGGAGGAAATAAAGAAGATGACAAAGAAAGCTTAATTTAGAATAAGCTAACTAAAAGATGGAAATAGAGATTGGAGAGATAAATGATTTAATTAATTAATTGATTGAATTAAGTAATTTAGCATGTGCTTACATTTGAACTTAGATTTTCAATTTAATCTTTGAATGAGATATTTATTCAAATAATTGAATTCATTTAATTCAATTTAGTATTTGAATATATTTAGAACTTGACTTTGATTTTCAATTTGATTTTTGAAATCATGCACATGTATTTGAAATTAGAAGAAATAATGAAATTAAATGAAATTAGAATTTGGGGATTTGGAAATGGAAAAATTAATTCATTAGTTAAATAATTTAAAGAAACTATTTAATTATTTAGAAATGGAAGAATTAATGAGATTAAAAGAAATAATTAGTTAATTAAATAATTTAAAGAAACTATTTAATTATTTAGAAAAGGAATTTAATTAAATAATAAAGACTATTTAATTTAAAGGATTAAATCATAATTAATTAAATTATAAATATTTAATTAATATCTAGAAGAGGGTTGAATGATTAGTTGATCAGAGAGATAGAAATTGAATAATTAGTAATTTATTTAAATAATAAAGATTATTTAAATTGGGGATTAGAAATCATAATTAATTATCTAGTTAAATAATTTAAAGAAACTATTTAATTATTTAGAAATTGAATTTAATTAAATAATAAATATTTAATTAACATTAGAGAATGGTTAAAATGATTAAATGATGAAAGAATAAAAATAAAATAATTAGTAAGATGATGAGGAAATATGAAATTAGAAGAATATGATTAATTTAATTAAAGAATTAAAGAATTATTTAATCAAGTAGACGAATAATTAGTACATGATCAATGAAACATTTTTAGGTGTCTACATTTTCCCCTCTTTGAGACAATGTTGGAACAATATTGTTTAAAAGAAAATTAAAAAAAATTGCCCCAGTATGCTCCGATGATACTTAGGGTGTAATGCCCCCTCGAGAGATTGTTTGTGCACTAAAGACATGAATGATCTCTCGAAAAAAAGAAGAATGTGAGATGAAAGATAGAAGAATGGTTAGTTGATTAGAGATAGAGATAGGTGATGTGAAGATGATATTAAGATAGAATACGAGAGAATGAACCTTAGAATGAAATAGATTGATGTTAGATGATAGAATATGATTTAGAAAGAGATGATGAGAAAAGAATCAACAAACTAGCAATAAATAGATGAGATGAGAAAGAAATTGAATGAATCATGAACCCATGTCACATATTTTATTGCGTCAATATATATTCATCACTGAGCCTTATTATTGAACAATGAAGCTTAGCACATCAAGGTATAAGAAACCAAGATGCAAAGATATCTCATTGTAGAAACAAACACTTAGCAGAAAAGGAGTGAACCCTCCATTCTAGTAATTATGCTAGGGGTCAAGGTATGCGTGGCATCCAATAGCTAGAAGCTCTTATCACAGACACCCACTAGAGCAATTTCCCTAGAATTTCATCAGTTCACACCACAAACAACAAACAAAGAAAAAGATAATGCCCATCCTAGCTCCTCTAGTCACTTGTGGACATCCTTGAGTAGCATAGGAACAATATCTATCGCCAAATGATAAAAGATAAACACTGACCCAAACAAAATTCAGCAGCTATACTGACCTTGTGCCTTTGTTCTCAGTTGCTTGATGTGATGGTTGATAATGTTTGATCTCAGAAAGTTGTGGACCCCGTTTAAGACTGACCTATCTGATTTTGAGTGTATCCTCTTCTATTTAAGACAAGATAATGATCACTTTGATATGGATATGATACAATTGATAAGACAATTTGATCAGTTGATTGCAGATGTTTTACTGGATAGTCATATCCTTTGTTAACTTTGTGTGAAGTGTTTGTTGGATATCTGCTAGGGTATTTGTTTCTCACAAGACATTTTATTGCAAGTTTTTTGATTGATTGATTGATTTTCGATTTTTAGTTCTTTTCCAAGAGCTTTTTCGATGTTTTTGGATTATGTAGATCGATATTTGGATATTTTTGACTGATTTTTTTACGACATTTTGCAGATGTTTTTTATTTTGGAAGGATTGTTTTGCAGATTTTTTTGGTTGATTTTTTCAGGACTATATATGGATGTTTTTGGTATTTTTATGGTTTTCACTATTTCTGGATTTTAAGTTTTTCAATGTTTTTTTGATTTTTTCAGTTATGCCCCGAGTGTGCAGACCTGTATGACATGATGATCTAGAGAATGTATGTGTAAACAATGAATTTTTGACATGACCTATGTGAATGCAATGATGAAGATGCATTTCCTATTTGAACAAGGTTGACTGTGTTTGTTTTAGCATTTGTAATACACCAATTGAAATAGAGGTGCAAAACATTTCATAGATAAGTGGTCAATCGATCTCTAAGGTCCCTGAGAACATTCAAATCAACACACTTAGTGACTAGGATTTACAAATGGAGACACGAAAAAACTTCCCCACTGGTTCTTGAAACTTTGGTCTTCTTTTGCCCATGTGTGTGCGAATGAGTTAATTCCTGCTCTTGTGTTCACTAAAGATCCTTAGCATCCTATATGACTATCTACATGGATTATTCTAACTTCAAAAGAATCCCAAATAGAGCCTCACTGCCAACAAGCCTTGAGAGCTCCGACAAGGTTATAGACTGTAATTGCTCAAATATTTCTCCATTGCCAGTAGGCATTCATAGCCCTGATGGAGTTACTTGCATGTTCCCATAATCAATATTTTTGGCGCACTCGTATGCATGATATTTCTATTATATATCATTGATCTATTGCCTTGAGATGAATTTGGAATAACATTTTTTCTTTTATTATTCTCTTGCCTTGACTTGTAAGTAATGAAACCTACTTGGGTGTGACAATTACAGCGGCGCTGAAGCAGAATTTTAGATTTTTCACTAGTCATATGATCAACTAGGTGTTTAGAATGAATTAGAGATTTATTGTGTTTGAGATATAGCAATTGATAGATTTTGGGTTAACAAGTCTCAAATAGTGAAATCATTACCCAACCATGAGTAAAGCATCATCATAAGGTAATATTGTGAATGAATGATCTTAGGACCTCATAGACTTCGTGTCTAAATATCTAAGAAAGGAGATGACCCTTGCTTCTCTTGAATGCAAACGAATGATAAAATTGAACGATTGTCTTGTTTTATTCATGCTGCTATATGCTAATCCAGAAAATTTTGCAAATGTGACTTTTAAATATGATGGTGCTTGGAAAGAAACTGTATGCAATGCAGTGCTTTGAATAAAATGATATGCAATGTAGAAAGTAAAACCTAAACTAAACCAACCTTTAGGTATAATATTTGTGTAGGTAGTTCATTGGCCTTTGTTTGAAAAGTCGGATAAAGATGTATTTTCCAATAGGATATAAGGACTCAGCTAAGTGTACATGTTCAACATATCCAAGGTTGATTTTATTAGTTTTTGGATTTTGTGGATCATCAGAGGGAAATCGAGCTCTAGAACCCATGAATTTAGCTATAGCCTTATTATTTTCAAAAAAATTCAACCATGGTAGATTCTCTTGCCCCTAGTCTATCAAGTGTGGGTGTATGAGACAAATTGATTTTGGTTTCAAAGTTATGACATGAGCAGGTGTTATGCCTATTTTTATTGATGCCCTCGAAGAGTATGATGAAGCCAACCAAGTGTCTATCTCATTAGTTGGTGTTATGCTTGTGCATGAAGAGGATGTTGAAACAATTTGGGTGTTGATTTCATTAGTTGGTGTTATGCTTGTTTTTGTCACTACATTAGCATTTGATGATGGCACACATACAATTGTTGACAAGTTTCTCTGTATAGTATGATATGGATTGGTGATTTCATTGATAAGGGATTCATGAACAACTTGTGTAGAGGGATTGGGATCACTAGGAGAAATGGTAAGTTTGTTTGAGAGGGAATATTGTGAAGAACATGGAGGATTATGACATGGAGATGAAGGGATAGAGGGATCTTGTTTAGGACATAAGGTAAAGGTATGATTTGATCTTGGTTTGTAAAGGGATTATTAGGGAGGATGGAAGGGATGTCTTGATCTTTCATAGGAGGTGGATGTTGAATGGGACTTGAAAGGACTCTTTGTTCTTGAGATGGAAGGGTTTGATTATGAATGGAATAGAAGAGTGAGGGGATCATCATAAGATTCTTGGTCAGTGGGATCTTGATCAAAAACTTGGTAAGATGAAAGTGGTTGTTCTTGATCTTTATTTGTTTTAGTACTCATTTCTTTCGATTTTGGATCATCCTCTTGACATGGGGAAGGAGTTTGGAAATTAATGGGAGATTCTTGGAATGTTTCAACATATTGGTTTGATGAAGAAGGGTTTTGAATGAGATTCTCTAAATCATGACTTGGATTAGATTGGATTTGTACGATGGATAACAATTGGGAGGTTGTGTTATTAGATAGAGATGGCATGGATTGGTCTTGTGTGACTTCAGGGGATGATGAAATGGTGGATAGATATGGTTGATTTAGGATTTGGTTGAAATTGATTTGATTTTGGTTGAAAGGAGTATGATTTTGGGTGAAAGATGTTTGATTTTGGATGATTGAATTTTGATTTGGACTTTGGTTGAAAGGGGTTTGATTTTGGTTGAAAGAGGTTTGATTTTGGTTGAATGAATTTTGATTTGGACATCGGTTAAAATGGGTTTGATTTTGGTTGAAAGAGGTTTGAATATGGTTGAATGAATTTTGACTTGGACTTTGGTTGAATGGGGTTTGATTTTGGTTGAAAGAGGTTTGAATGTTAGGTTGATATGAATTTTTATTTGGACATCGGTTGAATAGGGTTTGATTTTGGTTGGAAGGGGTTTGAATGTTGGGTTGGTGTGAATTTTGATTTTGACTTTGGTTGAATAGGGTTTGATTTTGGTTGAAAAGGGTTTGAATGTTGGGTTGGTGTGAATTTTGATATGATTGATATAGTGGGTTGAAAGAACAAGAAGGTTTACATGACTCTAATGTTGGTTGAACTAAGGTAGGAACGATTTTGTTGAAGAGTGAAGGTTGGAATGTTTGAATGGTCTCAACAGAAGAAGAAGGTTGCCCTGATATTGATTCCCTTATGGTCATTACTTCTCTCATCATATTTTCTAACCAGCCCCTATGGTTGTCAGGACTAGTCATGTCTATCACTTTTTGTTGCAAAGTATTGATTTGTTGAGCTAAAGTTTTCATGGATGGCGATGGGATAGGAATGAAAGGGATGAATCCCCCACCTTCCCTAAAAAATGTATAATTCCAATCCATGATATTTTCTTGTTTGGTTTGGACCTAGGATCACAATATGTAAGATATTTTCTCCATTTCTCTGAATGTGACAATGTTTGATTGAAATTGACCAACTTGTTTGAGTTGAGGTTGAGTTTGACTGATCCTCTAATTGTGTTTTGGACATTTGGGGTATGACTTTCTAGGATGATTATGCAAATGATGATGAACTAAGACAGACATATATGAGGTCTAGACAAGGACATATATGAGGATGTAAATGAGAACTATGCAAAGACTTAGGATGATAATGAGGACGTAAGTGAGAACTATGCAAAGACTTAGGATGATAATGAGGACGTAAGTGGGACTATGCAATAGACTTGGGATGATAATGAGGACGTAAGTGGGACTATACAAAAGACTTAGGACAATAATGAGGACGTAAGTGGGACTATGCAAAAGACTTAGGACGATAATGAGGACAATAAGTGAGACTATGCAAAAGACATCCTAGGGTCACAAGTATGTAAGGACTTTTTTGGTTTCAAAATGGAATTTGTTTTCTATAACTTTGTGTATATGACAAGTTTTTGGTAGTTTTCCAAATCTGAGAACAATTGTCGGGAGGTATGTATAGCTAACTAACTCAATTTTCACACAATCTCAAAAAATTTAGAGATACGTAGGATAGGGCCTGAAATAGCCCAAAGGACTGACTCAATATTGGTCCGACACAACAATACATAAAAAAGCACAGAATACAATCTTAGGCTGGAAAGTGGACACCATTCAAATGAGGCCCTTACAATAAAATACCGAAACAAAATGAATAGATAGAGAGTCTGGCAGCACTGGGTCCACTCCATGACACACACTTCTCAGGCATGCCAGTCTCTCTTACCCTGAAGATCTTATAGCCAAGGGATTCCTATATCATAGTGTAAGGTACATGAAGGGTATCTATGGGGTACGATCCGCACACTTGGAATCACTGAATGTAGGATTTTTGGAACTAAATTGGTTCATAGTATTAGGTTTCAAGGGATCCTGATCCCACGATGAATTCTTAGAGCAAGACACTTAAGACTTTAGTTGAGCTTATCGATGCAGGGAAGGCCCCCACATACGTTGAATTCACTCAACACTCTAGCCGCCTGACCAATATACTTATATAGCGGCTCGAAAAACCCGCTTGAGAGTACGCTAGGAGAGATGATATCCCCAACGCATCCCAATTTGAAGTACCTCTATGGGGTGATGAAATCCCCAGTCAAAGATACCGCTCACTACATAGAATAAAATAAAAATTGGATGCCGTTGTCACCTCCTTCCTTTCTCCCAAGACCTCGAAGGTAGGTGGAAAGTCAGTTAATGCAATAGTAGGTCCACCCCAAACACGATAAAAATTCTTTACCTTAAGAAAAAGAAATATGATTTAGTCTAATGCAGCATGATTTACATTCATTTTATAGCCCAAATTTAGGTGTTAAATATGCATGTGCATGTCTATTTTAAACACCAAATCGAAATATGAAGGCATACATGTCAATTTTAACCATTTGTTGATTTTAAGCACCAAAAGACAATGTGTGAGATACATGCATGTCAATTTTAGCCCATTTTTATTTTAAGCACCAAACAATGAAGTGTGAGATTATCCATGCATGTCTATTTTAATTGTTGTTGATTTTAAGCACCAAAAGATGAAGTGTTAGGTGATGCATGCAAAAATACTAATCTAATCCTTTCTATAAATCCGCCATAGGCTGTAAACAGGAGATTAGTAGTAAAATCAAACCAACAAAAAACAAAAACTCAAAACTTGACAGAAGTGAATGCGTGACAATACTTGTTCGATTGCATGATACTTATAGACCGAATGTGTGAACCTGACAGAACATATGCATAATTCTGATAGACTGAATGTGTGATGAAAACAGATCGATTGAGTAGCACTAATAGGTTGATTGCATGACAAATAGGCAGACAACAAAAATTAATAACTAAAAAATGAAAGAAAACTAAACTTGATCAAAAACCTGCGAAACCAATTGTGAGGCCCTAGCCAAATCTCTAATCATCCATTCAATATTGATTAGATAATATTTAACTTGATAAGAAAGAACTAAGGTATTATATCTATCAAAGGTCAGTTGCTCTTCTGAATCTTGTATCTTCTTTTCTACCAAGAGAACCTTTTGATAGTGTTTGGCTTCTCTTCTTTGTTGTTTCATCCTTCTTGCACCTGAAATCCGAAACTGTACTTTTCTTTCCATAAACTGTTAAAATCAAATTATGAAATAGAAGCAATTTGATCCTAGAATAACCCAATTTTAGATAGAATTAGATAGATGAAATGATAGACGGAAGAAAAAATTAGACAACAATTCTCCTTGCGAATGCATGATCTGGATAGGGCGATTGTGTGATCTGGATAGGGCGATTGCGTAACCCTGTCAGAGCGAATGCGTGACCCCGAAGGTTCGAATGTGTAGTGTTGTTTATGCGATTAAGTGATGATGTAAGCATGTTTGCATGATGAAAAATCTTGTCTCAAAATTCATGCAACCTGCAAAAAAATGAAAAATCCATACAATCTGCAAAAGTCACACAAAAAAGAAACAAAGTTAATTAGCTGTTGATTCACGTCAAGTTCACCAGAATGTCATCTGTAAAATTAATCTTTAAAAATATCAATTAGAAACAAAGGGAAATCACAAATCCCTATCTAATCAAAGAATTCTAACAAACTAACAATGAAATAACACAATAGCAAGAAATAGGAGTTATAAATCAAATCAATCAAAAACTCCCTATTCCAAGATCACATATAGCTTCCATTTCTCTTCTCTTCTCTATGGTATGATGGCTCTTAGATATTGCGTTGGTAACTTGCAAGTGACACAAAGATTCGAAGTTCGTCATTCTTGAAAATGGAGATTGGATGCTCAATTTATAGATTTTTGGAGAAGATTTATTGAAAGGTGGAACAGATTGATCAAGAGGTGGAACTCAGGTGAGCTCACATGAAAATTGATAGTTGAACTATTGATTGTAGGAGTGAAACTCAATGGATTGAATAGATTAAGTGAGTCAACTGATTGAGAAAAAACTGACTGGGGGAAGAAAAAGAATGATTGGAGGAAATAAAGAAGATGACAAAGAAAGTTTAATTTAGAAAAAGCTAACTAAAAGATGGAAATAGAGATTGGAGAGATAAATGATTTAATTAATTAATTTAGCATGTGCTTGCATTTTAACTTAGATTTTCAATTTAATCTTTGCATGAGATATTTATTCAAATAATTGAATTCATTTAATTCAATTTAGTATTTGAATATATTTAGAACTTGACTTTGGTTTTCAATTTGATTTTTGAAATCATGCACATGTATTTGAAATTAGAATTTGGGGATTTGAAAATGAAAGAATTAATTAGTTAATTAAATAATTTAAAGAAACTATTTAATTATTTAGAAATGGAATTTAATTAAATAATAAAGACTATTTAATTTAAAGGATTAAATCATAATTAATTAAATAATAAATATTTCATTAATATTTAGATGAGGGTTGAATGATTAGTTGATTAGAGAGATAGAAATTGAATAATTAGTAATTTATTTAAATAATAAAGATTATTTAAATTGGGGATTAAAAAATAGAATTAATTATCTAATTAAATAATTTAAAGAAACTATTTAATTATTTAGAAATTGAATTTAATTAAATAATAAATATTTAATTAACATTAGAAAATGGTTAAAATGATTAAATGGTGAAAGAATAAAAATAGAATAATTAGTAAGATGATGAGGAAATATGAAATTAGAAGAGTAAGATTAATTTAATTAAATAATTATTTAATCAAGTTGATGAATAATTAGTACATGATCAATGAAACATTTTTAGGTGTCTACAGTATGTTTGAAACCAAATTCTGTTGGGGAGTGCATTGAAAACTTTCAAGCAAGTGCAAGGGGCATCCTCATAAATTTCAGCAATGCTAAATGGCAGGTGTAAAGTATAAATTCACAACCCTTGCTAGCATTCCTTGCTGTGTTGGCATTTTACCAGAGTCAATCTCCTTGCGCAGTGGAGTTGGGAGGCCATTTTAGACTTTCAGCAATTTGCAATTGGCATATGAAATGCCTTTCCTTTGCTAGTCCTTCCTTGTTGTGTGTGTGGTGTCTAGTAAAAGCATAGAAACTACAACCAAACGAATTAGCAAGTGTGCTGCCATCCTCCCTCCTCCCTGTGTGGGCCTATGGCATGAAGGCATATAAATCTTTAAGCAAAAATGCAATGGCAATCTCCCTACACATAATGTAAAGGGGCATTTAAAATTTTAAACAAATGCAAAGTGGTGGAAAAAGCAGTCTTCTCCTCTCCTGCATGGCATGTTGAAAAGGATTTAGAAACTCTCAGGTAAATTCCATTAGCAGGTGTGAGCCAATTCCATACCCTATGCCTACCTCTCTCCTCTGCCCTGCGTGGAAGTGGCAATAAAGGGGCACATTAGAAACTCCATCAAAATGATATCAAACCAGTCACCATTCCTCCCTAGGCAGAATGTGGTTGGGTAAAGAGGGCATCATTAATAGAAACTTCCAAGCAAATGCAATTTCATAGTGTCAGGCAAGACCATTATCCCACATTGGCTGGGCGGGGGAAATTTTGGTATTTAAATATAAGAATACACTTAACTATAGTGTCAAAGCTTTGAAGGACGCAAGGTGTCGGCTGGGTGCCCAGTGGACTCCACACATGTGTGCACAATTCCTAAAGCGAGGAGGCTAGCTAGAGACCAGACGGACCCCACATGTGTACAGTTCCCGAGGTGAATGAGTTTTGTAGTGAAAGAACGAGTTAACTGGTGAGTAGGTTTGAGGTGATCGAACGACAGTCGTTATACCGCATAAGGAAGATGCTCGACAGTTAAGCGATGCGACTTAGTGACAAACCACTAACGGTCATGGTGAAAGATAAGGTAATTAAAGATCATGAAAGTTCGTAGAATATCATTGGTGGTCGCTATACCGCAATACAAAGATGCTCGACGGTTAAGCTGCATGACTCAGCAACAAACCACTAGTAGTTAGTACAAGCGGTTAAGGTGAGCAGACAGTCTAGTGGCAAATAAGTGGCAGATAGGTGAGGTGTCATCCTAGGTGGCGAATGGTGGTGTCATGAGTGAATCACAGGCTACCACGTGGCAGGGCATAGGTCCAAAATGAAGAAAAATTAAAGTTAAATGTAAATTTTGGAATATAGATAAAATTGAAAAATTTAAATGATGGTGGCCTGCATTCAAGATTAATTCACTCAAGGGTTATTTTTACCCAAATATAGACATATTGTATACCCTTGGAAAGCTCTCAGAATGAGGAATTTGGTTATATAGTTAGTTTCAATAGATCTCAGATATTTAGAGAGTAGTTTCCATGGGAAGGAAGAAGGAATATTTTTCAGTTGGGGAAAGAGGGCACTTGGCAATTTCTGATGAAATCTGGTCTTTTCCCTCTTCTTCTTATTCCCATTTCTTCTCATTTGTAAGGGTTCCAAAATTATGAGAGAAAGGCTCCAAATTTTCTTGGTTTCCAGTTCTGGCATTTTCATTTTTTGCAAATGACAGTGTGTTTCTTCTAAGTTTTCAGTGTTGTCTTTGCTAGAGGTTTTGTTTCAATTTGTAGGTTTACACATATACAAGGCATGTGTGAGTTTCCACAAAATTGTCTCTAAGATACCATTTGAATTTATACAATTTCATTTTATCAAGGGTAATTTGGATTTATCTCTTTCAGTCTTATTTGAGAGTGTAATGTTTGTCTTTTGGGTATTCTTCAAGGAAGGATTTAAGTCCTGAAACCAAGCATTAATGATTTTGAGTGTGTCTATTGGATATTATGAGTATAATTTTGTGATAGAGCAGAGGATTGTATTAATGTAAGGCATTAATACATGAGAATTTAATATGGAAAGTAACTTGTAATTGAGATCTCTCTTCTAGTTTTATGCATGACTCTATGGCCGGGATTAGGCACTAGTCTTTTACAATGTTGAAGGATTGTTAGAACAATAATTTAAACTCAAATCAGAATATCTTTATTTTTTGTTCTATGGAAATGTTCCACCTATCTCATGTTCAAACCCGTTGAATTATAAATGCAGATTTAGCCTATCTATAGTAACCTCCTTGTTTTGAACCTCTTATGAGATCTATTTGTGTTTATTGATGTTGTCATATGTGTGTAATGGGTTTGAGTAAATGCATCAAAGGTATACCCACCTAGGTTTTGTAGAGCCTGAAGAGTAGAAAGATTCATATCCTTGTTATGTTGTCCAAGTCCTGATGTATTTCATAGATTGAAATTGGCCATTTCATAGATTAATTGCAGGTGAACTTGGGTTAACCAGTTTTGGTGAACAACAATAACAATTCGCTAGTTCCCAAACTTTGTGTTGGGCCGAAGATTGTGTTTATGATTGAATTGTTCTTATGTCCAGTTCTCATAATCATTTCCTAAATACTTGAATCTTATTGGTGATATTGTTTATGTGAGTAAGAGAGATTTCTAATTGTGATAAGTAGACTTTGTGCTATTTGCATATTTCAGAAATCTTCTGATAGTTAAGTGATTACATAGTAAGCTTTGTGTTTCTATTAGTTGCTCTTAGTTTTTAAAGAAAATTAATCACATCTTGGAGACTTTGAGCTACAAGTTGTGATTATAGTTGTAATTGTGGAGATTAAAGTAAGTTGCACTCATGTAAGACTTTGAGCTTACATTATTGTTGAGATATTAGAAATCATTGTAAAGAAGATCTATTAGTTGTAAGAAATATCATCAAGTGAAGGGAGATACATCAATTCTAAAAAAAGAGAATTACATGCCCTAAGCTTAACCCCAAATTTAATTTCAAAGTTGTTGAAATACCCAAATTATTCCAAGGGATCTCCCCTTGATGAGAGGAAAGACTTTGTGTTAACATAGCTGTGTGCGAAATACACATTTTGTCATTGGTACGCTAGTGATAAAATATTCACCCAACAATTTTTTGGTGACTTTGCAGGGGAGCGACGTGCAACTGTTATTTTCTCTTTTGGGTTGCCGTGTGTTTTTCCATAAAATATCTTTATTGCTGATTTTATCAAAGTATTAACCTGGCTGATCCAAGTTATACTCATGGTCAAAGAGCATAAGGAATTTTTTATCATACATTTGAGTTTTTGCAGCAACATAATTTTCCACTCTTGACTCCACTAACAAGATATCCCTTGCAGTGCACAAGGAGTTTTCCTCCTACTGCATAGCGATCTCCTATTCCAAGTGGGGCGTCAAGTTTGCAGGTTGCGATTATCCTAACCATTAATAATTTGTTATACCACTATATAATCCACCAAGGATGGCTACCTGAGGTCCTTGAGGTACTGCGTTTGGTCCTTTGAGCCTAATGCCACCTCTACATGATCTTCCTCGAGGTTCCAAGAAGAATTTACCCAAGTTTTTGGGTGATGGTGCTCAACATCTTGATGAAAACATTGCTGCATTTTATATTGCATGTGGTGTTTTGGGAGTTGAACATAAAGATGTATCTATAAGTTTATTTATTGAAACCTTACAAGGTGTAGCTGCTAATTGGTTTTACCATTTGCCTAATAATTATATCATTAATTGGGATACCCTCAAAACAAGGTTTGAGGTAAGGTTCAAACCTGCTGAAGATGAGCATGTGATCTTGGTGCAATTGACTCAAATCAAGAAGGAACCGCAATAACCTATGTGAGAATTTGTGGCAAAATTCAATAAGCTACACAATCACATTCCAGTTGCTTCACAACCTACTGTTGGAAATTTGAAGTGTTTCTTCATAAATACACAGTTACTGAAAGTAAGTTTTCTTTTGTGTAGAAATAATCCTATAGATTTGTCTATTATACAATAGTTGAAAATGATCTTATCATTGTTGGTAAGATAAGAAAGGATCCTAACAAGGTTAGGAATAATCAAATTGTTGATGCATCAACCTCTTCAACAAATTCTGCAGATCCTATGATCAAAAAGCTAGCAAATGAACTGTTAGCACTCAAGAAGCATATTTATGTGCAAGGGAATGCACCATACCATGATGTTCCAAGGAGAATTTTCCCTAATAATTCTTCCAATTATGCTGCTCGTAATCAAAACAAGTTACCTATAGCTTGAGAGAGACTTGCATTGGAAGCACCACCTCAAAATTCAGCTATTGGTTATTATGAGGTGGAAGAAAATGATCTTCCACCTTTTGGTGAAGAAAATGCTAATATGCAAAAATATGAAGAGGTAGAATTGGTTGGTGACTCTAACATTCAATACATGTAGTATGAAGAAGATTATGTCCAGGAGGGACATGATGGAGATGTATTTCCAATTTTCACTCATTCACAAGCTCAACCTAATCAGTTGCAAGTGAATGCAAAGAGTGATGATTCAACACAAGTGAAGGATTCTCAGTGCCAAATCCACCAAAGGACAACTCAAATCCTTCAAAAGATAATGCAAAGGATAAACATGTAAGTGCTCCTTAACTCCTATAAATTTTTTAGCTACACCAAAGACTAGTGCTACAAATGTTCCAAATCCTCAAAATGAAAATTTTTCTCAATCTTTGATCAATTATTTTCAAGCATTTGACATAATAGATCATGCAAAGAAAACAAAGGTTCAAATGTCTAAAGTAAAATTTTTGAGGTCTAACCCAAATCAGTTTGATCAGTTAGTTAATTTTGTCAAGTAAAAAGACATTGTTTCATGTACTTCCCAAAATTCCAATGTTTCTCAAAACAAATTAGTGACTTCTACTACCCCTTTGAATAAAATTAAACCATTTTGTATTTCATTATTGATTAATGGTCACAAGTTAAGAAACTATATCATAGATTCTGGTGCATTAGATAATGTGATGCCTACAAAGGTTACAAATGCTCTTGGTCTAACTTTGAATAAGACCTTTGGTAGGTGTTTTCCATGGATAATAAACAAGTACCATTAATAGGCCAGATTAAGGATGCAAAGTTTGCATTTGTTGCATTTCTAGAGAAGAACATCAAAATGAAAATGTTGGTAGCTGATGTGTCAGCTTCATATGGTATTCTTCTTGGAAGTAATTTTTGTAGAGATGTTGGAGGTGAGTTAAGTATGGATATGACAGAGGCTCATATTCCTGTGAAAGGGGAAATCCAGAAGTTGATACCAAAGAAAGAATCACAATACATAGTTGTGAAGTCCGATGATCAACGGGTTCAAATTATTTTTGAGTCATTTGGTATGGGAAATTATTTCTTGTATATTGATGATGAGTTTGTAATTGTATCTGAGCCAGATTATGTAATTTCACTTGAAGAGAATTCAAGTGACAATGAAAGTGTTATTGCCAAGTCTATAGGTTCTTCAACTTCGTTAGAATAACCTCTCAGTTTTGATACTATCAGTCTGGGTGGTCCAAATGATGTTTGGTCCCTGGAATTTAATGGTAGTTGTTCCTCTACCAGATCAGGGACAGGTATTGTGTTGGTGTCTCCTGAAGGTAAAAATTTTCTATTTTCTTTCAAATTGCAATTTGACAACACTAATAATACTTCTGAGTATTAATCTCTCCTTTTGGGCATGAATGTTGCCCAGATGAAAGGAATTAAAAATTTGCATGCTCAAGGAGATGTTGAATTGATAGTGTATCAAGTTAGAAATATCTATAAAGCAATAAGTGATAGGATGAAGCACTACTAAAACCTTGTTTGCGATTTGATAGAAGCCTTTGATACTTTTGATATATTTATTATTACAAGAGAATTCAATGATAGAGCAGATTCTTTGGCAATCTCTACTACCTTGATAAGGATTTCTCTAGTCTCAAGTATACTATTGAGATGGTTTTTCGGAAAAGTGCTCCTAATAATTCTGAAAATTGGCAAGTGTTTAATGATGATCAACATGTTAATTTTTTGCAAACTATTGATAATTTTGATGATCTTTACTTTGAAGGTAGTCAATTTCCTTCAAGACATGTGATATAATATTTTGATCCTCAAACTAGTAAGAAGTTCTTGTAGTTGAAGGGAAACAAGATTCCCAAAGGTCTTGTTTCTCTTGAAAAGCACTTTGACAAGCATGATCATTATGTCAAGAAGCAACAAAATACAGGTGCCATCACAATGGAATATGAGTAGGTAAATTTAGGGACAACCGATAATCCAAAAATGATTAACATATCCAAAAATGGATAGTTGTCATTCAAAGAGGCTTGATTTAAATTCTGGAAATCAATACAAATCCAGATTTCTCCATTGTTCTTGTGCACTGGCACAATGTTAGCTATCCATGTAGAATGGTGAATGGGAAAAATCATCCTTCACCAAGCAAGCCGCCTGTGAAAAAAATGAAGTACAAGTATGATAAATACTTGAACATGTTCCTGGATAGCTTAGTTGAATCCAATGTCAGGAAATCAAGGACATTGAGATTAGCCATATAGACATGAAATAATTTATTGATCAAGTTAAAAAGGCTCCCTCTCATATGACACACTTGATCAATTCAGAGTTGCATAAGTATGCCTCTTTCTGAGTAGCAACTCATGATCCAAACTTTGAACTTGTAGTGGTGGATCATTTCGATCCTAATACAAGATAGGTGAAGGACACAAATAAAAATGTTGTTATGACACTAGATATTGTTTTCTTTAACAGTGTGTTTAAGGGTTCTCCAATAGAAGAGGTAGTAGACATAACCAAAGATAGTGCTCAAGAATATTATGAGAAGAATGAAGAAAGATGTAAGAAGATGATCAATACAGTTTTCTTATCTTCAGCCAAGGTCTCTACTACTTCAAGATGGCCAAAATACTTCCATAGAATTGATTTTAATGAGGAATACAATGATATGGTCACTATTCTATCATGAGTAAAAGGTTTGGGAGATTCTCATTACTTGTATAATTGGATGTGTCATTATATGAGCATAATTAAAAAAGGGACTACCAAAATAGATTGGGGTGAGAATATTAGTGATACACTTTGTGCACAGTTGAAAGACGTCAAAACAACATTGAAATTCTACATGACCTCATACCTTGTGTATGCAGCTGCCTCTATGAGGCAATATCTAGGTTTGTCTACCAAGGGTGATAGAAGACTAGTGTCAGTGTGGGATTACTATTATCAAATTACAATTAATAATCAGAGAAGTCACTTTAGAAGGGTTAATGATGCCTTATTTTCTATTTGGAAGTGTATGTTTGATAAAGGCATTAGAGAAGAGAAGACTTTCAGAAGCGGCGTACAAAAAGTTTCTTTCTTTGGTTGTGTATTCCTTCAATTTCCTACTTTCACATATATTAGCACAGGATATTTTACAGGTGAACCATTCATGTTGCCAAAGTATCCTCCAGATAAAATTTTCCTCATGGAATTATGTTGATAATTGATTCATGTAAATGAGAGGCAGTCACAAGCTCATAAAACTGGCCTCAAATTTCCAGAATCCATTGGTCGGTATTCAGTGTTGACCAAACCAAAGGCCAAAAATATGGAGGATGAAATGCAATGGGTGACTATGAGGAGGTTCAAAGCTCATGATAATTTTTATTTTCATGGGATGAAGAACAAAATCAAGAGGAGCTATACACATGTATATTGACTTGAAGATGTGTAGGCAGATTGCGAAAATGAGGAAGATGTGAGGATGGATTTCAGTTGCCTCACCTTAGAACCTAGATTTGGCTAGGATCTCAGACATAATGGAAGATATTGATGACATAGTGGACCTAGTCTACTTTGAATGAAAGATTGTTGACTCCCCCCTGCCACTCATCCAATGGTCCAAGAAGTAAAGTAAGTCTATTACCGAAAGAATTGCTCCTATTTTGGCTAATACCAATTCATGGTTGTTGAAGAAGGGGATTAGAATGAAGCAGCTTCCTTCCAATTCTAGTGATGATGATTATAGTGATGGTCTAGTTGGAAAAACATCTAAATTAAGGACTAAGAGAAAAGAAGATGTGCAAGTCCCACCACCAATCCCTTCACCAAAATCTAAGGGAAAAGGACCAAATTTCAAATTCACGGTCAAAGGTCCAAAGAAAGGTGAATCTTCATTAGCTTTACAAGTAACATCTAAGTATTCTGAACAACCAATCGCAGATGAACCAAAGAAAGAACAAGAAGAACGAGAGATTCCTAATTAAGAAGAAATGAAAGATGTAGAAGATTCAACTCTACAATGAGAGAGTGCTACTCCCACTACTTGATAGGTATCAACTCCTACTCAAGTTTTCATTCATTCTATTAAATTAGATTCTAATCAAAGGAAGAACATGATGATGAGGGGTTGAATATATAATTACCACAAGAGGAGGGTGATCAGAAATATGTTAAATTTTTTAGTCTCCCGAGTTTTGATGACATTCCTGCATCCATTATCGAGTCTTCAATTCTGGATTTTACTAACTCTTTGGAGCAAATAACTCTAGAGCAGCAATAAGTGGCCCTGGCTTCTATAGCTATCATGTTTGAAGCTCCACCCATTATAAAGACCATTTTTACCACTATAACACCATCAACGGTTGTAACCACAGTTGTTTCAGGGGAGGAACCAATAATAACTAGAGTCGCTCTATCAACAAAACCACCATTTGTTCTTATTACCTTAGCCATAGTGGAAGTAATTCCAACTTCTGTTGCTACATTATCAAGTCAGAATGTGTCTCAGATATTGGTGACCACTCAAAAGTGGGCCACAACTCAAACCACCAAAGCATATCTTACACCATGGATGGATATTTTGGCACCCTAAAGGAAGAAACAAGTGATTTCACCAGATGAATTTGACTTCGAGCAATTAGCTCAATCCAAGGCAAAAAGGACCAAAAAGTGACAGATTGTTTCTCGGGTGTTGGTGGATCCTGCTAGTAAGAGAAAGTATGATGAAGTTTTGATACCTATGTGTAGAACATGGGATATCACTGAGAGGGGGGTGAATTAGTGATTACAAACAATTTGAAATAGTGTGTGCAACCAGTAGAATAATGAAAACACTAACAAGAAATCACACACAAGTTAACATCACATAACACTGGATATATGAGAAAAACCCAATGTGGGAAAAACCTGGGTGAGAAATTATGCTAGTGATCTATTGCTCCAATCTAGCCTCACAATGAAATAATAGTTTTACAATGTTTGGGGCACCAACCCAAGGAGCACCAACCCCTAACAATTTATAGGCGCCTACCCAAAGGAGCACCAACCCCTAAGCTATTCTAGGCACCAACTCAAGGAGAATCAAACCCTACACTGAGCACCCACTCGATAAAATACAATGAGATATAAAATCAATACAATGATAAGAACCTTGTTATAAATCAGTTTTGTAGCCGTTACACAATTCACTTTGTCAGTTGAACTATTTTCTATCACACTGCTTCTTCTCTACTGGATCTCAGTTCTCTCTATCTGAATCCTCTTTAACTAAGCTTCTTCCTAGTGAGATATCCTCTCACACTCTTTCTTCTCTCCTTCACTCTCAATGGCTACCTTACCGGTTCAATCTCTGTCAATTTGATGGATTGATATGCTTTGTAATAGTTTACTAGTTACCTTAAACCTTGCTAGTTAAACCCTTCTTTCCGGTTCTTCTTCTAACACTCAGTCACTTCAATATTTTTCTATCAACACTTAGACTAATCAGATCTCCTCTCACATGATCACACTTTCTCATCATATAGCTTAAGTTTTTGATCTGCACATTTATACACATGCTTTCCAGCCAAAACAAAAACTCAAACTTTACGTGCCTAGGGTTTTCTCCACTGACTCAGTCTATATCAAATCAGATCTTATTTCTTGGATTGACAACCTACAAAAAATCAAACATCACTGCCATTTTTTATCCTTCCAATACATGTTCACTATATTTAGCAAACTGGATCTTGTTCATCGGCTTTAATTTTGTCAACTACAATAAATGATCCAGTTGTTTCCTTTCGATCTGGTTCGAGCCACAATCCTCTGCAATCAATCTGTGATTTTTGCAGTCTTCATTTAATATCAACCTAATTGGCAACTACCTCATCAATGCACTATTTAGCTACCACTACATGTTTGCCACCTGGAGTCCATGTGACATCTCTATCAACATCCAACTCACTTGATTGTGTTGGTTCAAACTCGGTCACCAACTGAACATGCTACCAATATACACAAACTAGTTAACCTTTATATCATGTAGTTCTTTGTTTTGATGGTTAGGACATGTTATTATTTACTGGTGATAGTCCTCAACCATTTTTCCAAAGTGGCAAACACTTCATATCCTTTCATCTTCTTATCCGGGTCCTTTAATTTGTCTCTTTGCTTGCTTACCAGTTAACATACTTATTGGTTGACATCAACATGCCAACAATCTGCAATACTCCTACTTGCATACTAGTAACATCAACTTTCTGGTTGACATCAATGAAAACACAATGCCAACAATATCCCACTTTAGCATTGACATCAACACACAATGTCGACTCACATTTTATTCACAACTTCACTCTTTCTCCCCCTTTGACAACAATGACAAAGGGCTCAGACACCAACTTCACTCTGGAGACTGATGATTAGAAAACTCTTTACACAAGGTATCCTTGTTGCTTCTCCAAGCATTGACATCTCAAACTCTGACTCCATCTTGTAGTATCATAAATTGTACACCCCTTCTAGGGTGGTATAATTTCACACTTAGGTTAGCACCTGCCTTAGTGTGTCTTGCATCTTGCATTTCTAATCCCCATTTAAGCATTTAATTAATTAATTTAATTAAATATAAGGTCATTTATTATTATAAAGTTGGGCCCTTTACCCTAAGTGTGCCCCTTTTCATCTTATTCCTTCAATGAATCATTTAATCATAAACCCTAATTATGTCTTATTCCTACTGTTTAGGCCTGATTTCACATATCAACATCTCAAAATCAGATGTAACTTTGGGATGCGCTCTAATATCATCATTCCTAACAGCCTTGAAAATTTGGTGAAAATTTAGTCGAACCATGGCCAGAGTGCACGTGGTCCGCGAATTTTTTCCCTGAAATTTAGAGAGCACAAACCTATGATATAATAATGTTTAACCCCAAAATATCAGTGGGAAATTCAAATCCTAGGTTGGCCTAAACATGAAATTAAGATCTAGGGTTTCATACTTAAGAGCTCTCTTTCTTCATTTGAAGGGGTCTTCTTCTAAGAATCTAAGAACAAGTTTTTGGAGTATTAGAGCCTTCTTTGCAGTGAAAGAGTAGATCTTTGAAATCTTCAATAAAATCAAACATTCATCGATCAAACATTCATCAAGCATCATTTTATCAATTGGGGTCTTTTGAAGATGTAGAAGAACAATACGAGATCATCATTTGATGATTGGCTTGTACCTCTCCCTTGGGGTTGGGTATGGTTTCATGTTGTTTTCATGTCTTTTCATAAGCTTCATTTTGATTCATATTCATGCTTTATATCACTTTGTATTGTGGATTTAGAGAATTTACTTTGTCAATTTTAAGCAATTAGGGTTTACTCTTTAGGGTTGCTCTAGGTTGTTTACTTTCATTCTTAGGATCTTGCACACATATTTTTAGTACATTATTAGCTATTTATGGAGGTGGAAATCACCAACATAGGGGTTTGACTAAGGAAAAACCCTATATAACCACCCCAAACCCTCTTTTTCAGCTTCAGGTATAGGTTCATATCTGAGTGTCGGTGGAAGTTTCGGGACCGAAAGAGCACACAGGGGCAGTTCTGGGTTGTAGATTTTGGCAAAAACCCCAAGGATAGTGGCATGGCACCCTTGTCATTCCCAGGACAGTGGCATAGCACCATGGTCCTGCCCTCTATCAACAAGACTTGGTAGAACAATACTTTGTAGGTCTCAGAATCCCTCCTGTTAGTTTTAGCTCCAGAATTGCAGAAGCTGGACAGTGGTGTGGCACCTTGGTCCCAAACATTTCTGCTCAAATTTTAGACATAGGTGCACCTCTGATTTTTCCTTTTGATCTGTACTTTTTAGTAGTGTATCAGTTGTTCTCTGATCTGCATTCTTAGATTAGGGTTTGCTTGCTTACTTGTTTTCTAGGTTAGATTGCATTGTGCATCATTCCTCTCTCTCATTTACAGCAAAGGAATAGAAAACCTAAGAGGTAATCCATGACTCTCTCTTTCTCATAAGAAGTAGCTAATGTGTATTACCTCCCTAGGCTCTTTCGTATTCCATGAGTGTGTATGAGAGTGGGATTAGGGTTTCCATACTTAGTCTCACTTTTTCCCCTACACATATTTGGTGAACCTAACGTGAATCCAATTTCATTTGTATTGCATTACATTGTTAGATTTAGATCTAGTTTATTTTATTTGCTTTCAAAACATTAAAAAAAAACAGAAAAAAGAGAAAAAAAGAAAAAAAAAAAGAGATGGGATTATTTTATTTTTGTTGCATTGTGTGTTTAAGTATCATGCAATTTTCATTTCAAAATGTTAGATTTCTATTTGTAAGATGTTCATGCTTTTGATGATGTATGCAATTTTGTTGATTATGAGTTTAGTAAGGGATAATTAGATGAAGCTCTAGATGATTTTTTGAACCCTAAGCTTTCTAAACCCTCATTTTGACAAAAGCTAATCAACCTTGTTACTATGCCATTTTGTGGTGATGAGAAAGACAAGTTGAATGATCCCTCTCATAGGTACATTCCTATCAACTCCTCCACTAGATCTAGCAACATGGTTGACTCTCATGATTCCCTCTATGATGTTATGTGTCCTTTTGGGTATAAAGATAAGCCTTTTAATCACTATGACCATGCTTTATTAGATGATGCCCTTGACAACTTAATGTCTTTGGCTAAACTTTCAAACAAGAATAATGCATCTAAAAGGTTAATCAATATGATCAATGTGAATGAACATAGAAAACTGCTTTTTGTTGTCCAAGGTGTTTGTCTTTATCCAACTTCACCTCTTCCTAATCAACCTCTTTTCACAGTTCAAGGTGAATATAGTCATGATTCCTTTAGCACTCCAAACAAACCTATCATTACGGTTCAAGGAAGGAATTCTGCTAAGAGTCCTTATAGCGATGCTAGACAACTGACTAACGAGAGTTATAATGCAGTTGCCCATACCTATAACATGAGAAACAATAGGCAACCTAACCCTCCTCCAATTTTTTTGACTCCTCTACCTGATCCTCAACTCATTCTTCCTCAAGCACCTCATATTTCACAAACCCTTGGTAAGGAATATGATATTGTCGAGCAACTTAAAGCTACTCCTTCCAAGATATCCCTTTGGTATTTGCTTCAAACTTCCTCGACTCATCATGGAATGCTACAAGATGCCTTGAAAACATTGAATATTCCACCCATAGTAACATCCAATAATATGGCTTCTTTGATTCACTCTATAACATCACCTAAGGCTCAAATTCTATTTACACAAGATGAGCTACCCTCAAGTGAAATTCAACAACAGTATGATCCCTTAATGATTGTGGTTATCATAAATGATAGTGTGATAAGGTGAATATTAAAGGACAATGGTTTTGGCCTTAGTGTTGGTAGCATTAACTTGTTGCATAATATCAATGTTGATACATCTCTTATTAAGCCCAATTCTCTTACCATCTATGGCTTCCATAATGTTGCTAAATCTTCACTAGGTATCATCATCTTGCCTGTTAAGGTAGGTCCTATTACTTTACCTACTCCTATCCATGTCATGTCTGGAGAGTTGACATACAACTTGTGCTAGGGAGACCTTGGATTCATAGCATGCAAGTTGTTCCCTCTACATTACATAGGCAAATCAAATTCATTTACAACAATACAACATACACCTTGTTAGGTGACACAAGATTCCAAGCTTGTTTACAAACATTGAGTTCTAAATTATTTTCAATCAATTATTCCCCTACTATCTTAGACAATTATTCTAAAGCTTCTACTTTGATTAGTGTGACCAGTTCATCAAACATGTCTCCTATATTTGGACCGATCCCCAATACTTCCTCAAGTGGACCTAAGGTTCCCGAGGAAGATTATTTTCAACTTGACTCTATGATTGCGAATACTTTATCTCCTGAATAGATTCTTACAGAAGATGATTGGGGATCCCTTGATTTCAATCCTACTTTTGTAGGGGAATACATAATTCCCCCTAGAGAGCCTAAGTTCGAAAAGAAGAAAGAAGAAAAAGAACCTAAAAAGAAATCTACTTTGTCTAGGCCATTGAGTAATAACTTTATGGTGGCTTCTCAGATTTCATCTCCCTTAGTTTCTGGTCTAGAGGATTTTTATCCATCACTTTTTGAAAATCCTCCTTCTTCTTCGAAAATGACTAACCTTTATGGTCCTGGTTTTCGCATCCTGGCTAGGTGTGGATATAATGGAAATGGATGTGGTGCTCAAGAACAAGGGATTAAGGTTCCCTTGGAAAACAACTTTTTTGATATGATATTTGGGCTTGGTTATGATCCTTTCAAATGCACTAAAGCCTCTAAGAGACCATCTATTAGTTTTAATGTCATTTCCGATTCTCTCACTAAAATATCCAGAATATATTGACTATGACCCTTCTTGTGTCTTTGCTTTGGACGTATTTTCTACCAATGATTCCTTAGCTGAATTCTTGGGATCTTATGACAACCTTCCTTGTTATCACCATAACCACAGTTTTCCCTATTGTTTAAATGTGAAAGCCTACTTTGGGAAAGAAAGAAATAACGATGAGATAGTTAAAAAAAATCCTCAATTGAGAGATGCTCCTCAACAAAGAAATCTCCTAATAAATGACACCATTGATATCAAGATGGATCCTTGTGTTGAAGATAAGATCATCAAGATAGGGAAATGTCTTGATGAAGAAGAGAAAAAATAGTATGCGGAGTTTTAACATGAATTCCTTGAGATCTTTGCTTCGATATATTCTGACATGACTGGCGTAGATTCTAAGATTATCACTCATAACATTGTCCTAATTCCTGATGCTAAACCTATGAAGAAAAAGATTCGTAAGATTCACCCTAAAGTGGCATTACATGTTAAAGCTGAGATTGAAAAAATGTTGGATGTTGGGTCCATTCATCCTATCGATTATTCCCCATGGTTTTCAAACATTGTGGTTGTGGCTAAAGCTAAAAACAAGATTAGGATGTGTACAGATTTTTGAGATCTAAATAAGGCCTCTTTAAAAGATGACTTTCCTCACCCGAATATTGATATGAGAGTGGATTCGGTAGTAGGGCATGATTTACTATCCTTAATGGATGTTTTCTTAGGATATAATCAAATATTTATCAATCCCCAAGATCAATATAAAACTACTTTTATCATTCCATAGGGTACGTTTTGTTGGATTGTGATTCCTTTTGGATTGAAAACTACAGGCATGGCCTATCAACGTGATATGACTCATATCTTCCATGACTATATGCATAAAACCTTATAAGATTACATTTATGACATCTTAGCCAAATCCATTCTTCGTACAAATCATGATAAGATCCTTCGTCAAATCTTTGAGAGAATTCGTAAGTATAACATGCATTTGAATCCCTAAAAATGTGTTTTTGGTGTGGATAGTGGAAAACTATTAGGATTCATAGTTTCACATCATGGTGTTGAGGTGGATACGAACAAGATAGATTCTATTGTTAACATGTCACCTCCTAAGAATTTTTCTCAACTAAAATGTTTGTAAGGAAAGATCCAAGCTATTCGTAGGTTCATCTCTCAACTTGCGGATGGTACCTTTCCCTTCGCACAATTGCTTAAAAAGTATATCACTTTCTAATGGAATGAGGATTGTCATCAAGCATTCGAAGACCTGAAGACTTACTTGGCCAATCCTCCCATTCTTCAACCTGTTGACCCTACTAAGCCTTTCCTTCTATATATTGTTGCTTCCCCTCAATCTCTTGCAGCCTTATTGGTGCAACTTGATAAGGATGGTAGGCAATGTCTGGTTTATTACATAAGCCACACTCTACTTGATTACGAAGTTCGATATTCTACAATAGAAAGACAGTGCCTTGATTTAGTCTTTGCAACCCAAAAGTTGAGGCATTAGCTCTTGAATGTTGAAATCCATGTTATGATTAAATTTGATCCTCTTAAACATCTTTTCTCCAAAAGTGATCTTTCTAGATGCTTAACTTAGTGGGTTATGATGTTGACTGAGTTTGACCTTAAATTTATCTCACAAAAGGCAATAAAGGGTCAAGAGTTGACTAATCACTTAGTTGATGCTCCTTCACCATTCTCCTTACCTAATCCAGAGTCTTTTCATGATGAACACATTCTTTCCATTGAGGTTGATGAGACTTGGGAGCTATAATTTGATGGCTCTAAGTGTCGTATGGGATCGGGGGTAGGAGTGGTCTTAATTTCTTCTAAAAAAAAGCCTATTCCTTTATCATATCGTCTCAATTTCTTATGTACCAATAACATTGCTGAATATGAAGCTCTTATAGCTAGAATTAAAGTAGCCTTGGTGTTGAATGTAAAACATCTACATATTTATGGAGATTCTCAACTAATCATAAGACAAGTGACAAAAGTTTATCAAGCTAAGAAAGACAATTTATCACAATATAAAGATCTAGCTTTATCCTTATTACAAAAATTTGATTCCTATACCATGGAGTCGGTTCCTCAAAAAGATAATCGACATGTTGATGCAATGGCATGTGTTGCCTCTCTTGTCTCTCTAGAGGACCCCTTAGTAGATCTTAAATTTACTATTCACAACCTTACTTCCCTGGCTATTGCTGATAATCCTAGTGATGTGGCATATTATTGCATTATAGATTGTAACGAATGGTACTCACATGTCATGAGATATTTGAGTGATGGTACCTTTCTTGACTCTGCGAATAAGAATACTATGACTAGGATTCATAAATTGGCTGCTAGATACAATATCCTTTCTAATGTCCTTTATAGGAGGGGTTATAATGGTCTTCTTCTTTTCTTCTTAAACAAGGCTGAATTCCCTATTGCTCTTGAAGAGGCACATTCAGGTGCTTGCGGTGGGCATTTTGGTGGTAGGTCTTCAGTTCAGAGATTGCTCCAAATGGGATATTATTAGCAAACCATGGAAAATGATTCCTTTACATTTGTTAAAAGATGTCATCAATGTGAGCAACATAGCAATTTGATCCATGCCCATACCCAAGAACTTCGATCACAGGTAGCATCTTGACCCTCTTATACATGGTGTTTGGATATTATTGGTAAAATATCCCCCTTCCTCTCAAAGGCATACTTTCATTATAACTTCCATTGATTACTTTATGAAGTGGGTGGAAGTTATTCCTCTTCGATCCACTACTGCTGAAGTAATTTGTCAATTCATTTTGAAAAACATCATTTCTGTGAGACATGGACCAGCTCTGATACCATGTGAGATTTTGCCAAGATCAAGAGGCAATGGAAAACATAAATAAGAGAGACAAAATATATGATAGAAATAAATTGTATTCTATCAAGATGAAAATACTAATCAACTGGATCATCAATTGATCATTACATACAATGAATATGAGCCTGCTTATATAGGCAAGGCTATATGGATATGTGAGCACACAAACATGACATGTGGCTCAATAAGAAACAAGGGTAGGTAGGAAAGAGGTGTGGGTAGGTAGGAGAAACAATATAATATTCCACATGAGGTGGATCACCCATTGAATGTGGAGTGTAACAACAAGATCAACACCATAAAAGGTGGAAATTCTCCTACATACACTATCCCAATGTGGCAGAAACACCCAAGTGTCTCATACCCAAACTACTATGAAATGCATTTCCTAAGTAAACTTAAGTAAGGTGTAATAATATCCAAGATGAATAATTATTTACACCAACACCCCCCCTTAAGTGCAACTTAGGGGAATGCACTAAAGTCTACAATGCAACTAAGCAATGCAAGATGGGTCCTGGCTACGAGGCCATGTTAGGTACCCATGTGCAAATGCAAATGCATGAAAACCAATGCAAGCAAATCTCTCACAAAGCGAGGAAAGAGAGAAAAACCCAATGGGAAAAAACCCTCCCCCAAAAGAGAAATGAAAACTAGATACAAAGAGCTCTCATAGAAGTGTGTGAAGGACAAAACCCCATGTGAGGAAAAAGTGCCCCCCCCCCCCATATGAGAGAAGAAGAAGAAGAAGAAGAGAGACTAGGAAGCCCCCCCTCAATGTGGAATCTGCACCAATGATAGAAGCTCAAAGATGAATGAAGAAACTGCTCCATAAACGTCGAACAACATTCCTCCCCTTAGGAAGAAACAAAACCAAAGGTGTATCCAAAAAGTCTCCCCATCCATGAAGGGAAGATGAAGCAAAAATACTCATGATGAAAGGAATCTCTGAAAACTGCTCAAGTGTCCCCATGTCAATGTTGAAAGGTAACCCCTCCAAAGGTGGTAAACTGTGCCACACTACTGAAAAAGGCACTCCAAGATCTAGTGGAGATGAATGTAGAACAATATCCAAAGACTCATATGTCTCCTCAAAAGATAAATAGACCTCCTCCAAGTGTTGTACAAAAGTATCCACAATCATGTCAACCTCTAAAGATTGATCATGTAGAGAATGCACAAGAGGGTCAGAGTGATCCCTCGCAACAATCAAAGAAGGATCATATTCATCAAAGAGAAGATGAATGTCATCAATGGTATCTCCCAAATCTGAAATGTAGGAGTCCACAAACAAACCTGCAATGTCTGTCAAGTAGGCATCCCAATCAACTGAAGCGCGAAGACATGAAATATCCTGCTGCACTGAATCATAAGAAGGCAAAACTGTCACACTAGCTGCATCATCAGGTACAATAGGTGGTGTGATATTAATAGAAGGAGATGATATGCAAGGCTCAAGAATGGGGTCACATGTGAGAATCCCCAAGTTCAAATGCCCAAAGTTCTCCTCAAAATTTGAATCATCAATATAGGAAGAACCAACCTTATCAATAGGACCAAAATCTGAAAAAGAGTACAACCGAGATGCATGATCAACCACCCCAGTCGCAATGATAGCTCCACTCTCCAAGTCTCTAATGATAACTGAATCAGGTGTGAACTCCATAATTTTCCTAGTTGCCCCATGTGTGATTTGATAGATGGAAAGAAGATTATTTGTCAAGTGGGGTACACACAACACATCATTGAAGGAGTTATCCCCAATGGCAACAGATCCTTTCCCAATCACATCCATGTATGTATGATTGCACATCAAAATATGTGGCATGTGGCAAGGCTCAAATGTAGAAAACATAGACTGCAAAGATGCCATATGATGAGAAGCCCCTGAATCTAGAAGCCATCTCCCTGAATCATGGCTTGAAGTAGCACAAAGAGCTTGTCCCTTTCCTTTATCTATCCCAAAAGAGTGATCCTTTCCTTTATCCTTGGAAGAAGAAGTTGATGTAGACATTCTAGAAGGTAGGTTGATTCTATTCTTCTCAAGAAGATTCTTCAACTCATCAATATCCTTCTTATAATAACGATGTTCATCATGTCCCGACTTCTTGCAATATCCACAAAAAAGATTGCCTTTATATGATTTCCTCTTAGGTGAGAATGGTGAATCACCTTATTGTGGAGAGAAAGATTGTGCTCCATCTTGTTGTGGTTTTGACTTAGGTTGCTTTTGATTCTTGCCTTTTCCTTGATTACTTTGATTCCCTTTGTTAGCCACCAAAGCTTGTGACTTTGAAGATTTGAGAATCCCCATCGTGGTCAACTTATATTGCTCAAGTATCAACATCTCCGTGAATGAATCAAATGAGGGAGAAGTGTATGAGGAACCTTGAGCTAACCTATGGGTGTGAAAGCTAGATACAAAGGCTGCATACTCTGAAGGAAGCTTGTCCAACAAGTTATAAACCAATTGAGCATCCTTTTTGTCAATTCCACAATCCTTTAGCTTTGCTCTTAGTTTAGTTGCTTTTGTGACATAATCTTGGATTGTATCAAAATCCTTGGGATCCAAAGTTGTGAGTTCACTATCAAGCTTGTATCCCTTAATCTCATCAACTTGACCATACAATTTCTTAAAAATATCCCAAGCCTCTTTAATTGTTGTACACTTATCAATGTGAAAAATAAGGTCATCTAATACAAACTTTCTAAGAGTTCCAAGTGCCATAGCATTCTTAGTAATCCATTCAATTTGAGCATTAGGATTAGCCATAGGATTAGGTGGTGTTGTAATAGTTTCATTTACATAATGAATGAGTCCTTTTTCCATTAGTTTACTCCATCCCTTAATTTTCCATGATGCATAATTATGAGGAGTTAAAAGTGGAAATTTACTAGAACCCATAGCACCAAAATGAAAAAACACAAAATAGAGAGAGGCACAATCACACAAGACACCCCCCCAAAATACTCAATTAAGAAATCCATCCAAAATGGTGATTTTGGCAATTTATACTTAGTGCATATACAATGGGCCACTTGCAAAACAAGGAAAAGTGGACTTCTGATTTCAATTTACAACTTCTCAAAATGAGATCTAAGAGACTTCAACAAATACTGCTAGTGATCTAAACTGAGATCCAAGCAAGATGCAAGTACTAGATATGCCAAAAATGGCCAAATACTGAAAGTACAATTTATAATTAAAATCACTACAAATATATGGTAGATTATGAAAGTACATGAAAAAATATGCACTTTCAAAAAAAATGGCACCTGAAAAGGAGTCCATATGAGCCCAAACGAAGCCTCCAAAGTTGTAAAAAATGGGATTTCATGATTTCTGAAAAAACCTGTATCCAAAAATCAAAAAAATACTATACCACTGTCCAAATCATGAAATTATACCCCAGAACAAAAAAAATTGCTCGAAAAAATGAGTCCGGATGAGTGAGATATCGCTATTTGAAAATTGTCTGCAAAATTATAATTTCTAGAAAATTTCCGCCACAGCGTCAAACTTTAAATGCCTCTAGATTTGGCCTCCGAAGTCCGATTTGGATGAAACAAAAGGCAAAACTAACTTTCTTGGTCCTCCTCAATCCAATGGTAACCTCAGATTTGACCCATCAAGCTTCAATAATAACCTGCAATAGAAAACTCCAAAATACACAACCCCAAATAGCATCAAATTTCTCTCAATTAGCAAACCAATGACACTCTAATGGCTCTGATACCATATGAGACATGGACCAGCTCTGATACCATGTGATATTTTGTCAAGATCAAGAGGCAATGGAAAGAATAAATAAGAGAGAAAAAATATATGATAGAAATAAACTGTATTCTATCAAGATGAAAATACTGATCAACTGGATCATCAATCGATCATTACATACAATGAATATGAGTTTGCTTATATAGGCAAGACTATATGGATATGTGAGCACACAAACATGACATGTGGCTCAATAAGAAACAAGGGTATGTAGGAAATAGGTGTGGGTAGGTAGGAGAAACAATATAATATTCCACATGAGGTGGATCACCCACTGAATGTGGAGTGTAACAACAAGATCAACACCATAAAAGGTGGAAATTCTCCTACATACACTATTCCAACGTGGCACAAACACCCAAGTGTCTCATACCCAAACTACAATGAAATTCATTTCCTAAGTAAACTTAAGTAAGGTGTAATAATATCGAAGATGAATAATTATTTACACCAACAATTTCTCGATTTGGGATACCTTTTGCCTTAGTTTCAGATAATGGAACATCATTCAAAAATAAGGATGTGAAGTTTCTTGAGAAATATCATATTCAAAATAAATTTTCTACACCTTATTATCATCAATCAAATGGTCAAGCTAAGTCTTCTAATAGGATAATTGAACAAATTCTTCAAAAGACTGTAAACAAGCATGGTAAGGATTGGCAGACTCAATTGACTTATGCTATGTGGGCTTATCGCATGAGTGTACATGTTGCTATGGGTTGTACTCCTTATAATCTTGTTTATGGTGTTGATGCCATTATGCCTTTAGAGTGAGAAATTCCTTCTTTGAGAGTTTCTCTTAGGGGTATAGTGGATGATGATTCCTATAGAGAGAAAATACTTCAACAACTTGAGATGCTCGATGAACAGCGTATAAATTCCCTCAAGAATATTCAAGTGTATCATAAAAAATTTCAATGAAGCTACAATGATAAGGTTATTCAACGTTCCTTCTTAGCAGGGGATTTAGTCCTTTATGAGAATCAGCACAACGTGAATGCCTTACCTAAGGAGAAAGGAAAATTCAGTCCTAATTGGCTTGGACCATAAATTGTTGTGGAGGTCTATGGATCGGGTGCTTACAAGATAATAGATATGGAAGGTACACATCTCAAGGATCCCATAAATTCTATACACCTTCATAGATACCATGCTTAGTTATACTCTCTCTCTCTCTCTCTCTCTCTCTCTCTCTCTCTCTCTTTCTAGTCTTCTTTTTGTTCTCTTTATATATCTTTTTTTTATTCAAAATTGGGTAATATGTTAGCATGTCTTCATTAAAGTAGGTGGGATTAAATGATGTTATATTGTTTGGTCTACATTACTTCATTCTTGACAAGCATTTTTTATTACTTTATTGTTTTTCTTGGATTTGATTTATGTAAATTGAATTGATTTACCTTTCATATGTGCTAGCATATTATACAATTTCTTATGTGCTAAGTAAAACTATATAATGTTGTGTTTAATTAAGATTTAATTAAATTACATTAGTCATATAGTTCTAATGCTTAATACATTCTTCTTTTACATCATCAAAGTAGCATTTGATTAAATACTTGGTTATTTAATTAAATCACATGTATCAATTTAATCATGAACCATTGAGAAATCAATCACATGGAAATTCAAATTAGACATACATGTTCATTACTCAATGTGTTACTTCTAATATAAGCAATGCATATATTGTTTAAGAATTAAAAATAACATAATCATGAGTGTCATCATATATACATAAATATATCAAAGTCATCTCCTATCTCTAGGACTATTAGCTGGAGGATGGTGGCTAGATGCCCCCTCCTGATCTAGCCGTGGGAGTGGCCCCATGGGGGTGTATCTTGATATGGACTATGAGTGACTCTACAAGGAGATCCTGCAATCCCTCTCCATCATGATCCCTCAATATGTGTCTTCCTCTATCTCTAAAGTTGCTAGGTCACTCTATGTTTGTCATAATCTCTCACATAGGACCTCTATCTCCATCTAAATAGGAGAGAAAAGGTCCTCATTTCATCCTACATCCCTTTGGGATTTGTACACTATCTGCAAGGAACTAGGAATGTGCATAATCATAATAAGGTTTTTCAGTGCATTCTGAATCAAAGAACGCCACTCCTGGATGGTAGCTGGAAGATAGAGAGAAAAATTCGATCAGTAGCATTCTATATCATCAAATCTAAGCAAGTAAGATACATATGTTAATCAACAATAGGACACCTTACCTGGATCTCCCTCTTGCTAGTAGGGACTAGGAACCGCTAGGATCTCTACAATCATATTTTCTTTGTATAGTAGGTGTGGACTGATGGGGACCAGGATCGGGACCCCTTATGGGGTTCCTCTCTTCCTACACTAGAGAACGCGATGGATCTAGGGTTATGGTATCCTCCTCGGAGTGATGAGGAACTGCATTTGACTCATCCTTCTCCTCATCCTCCTCCTCCTCATTGTCCTCCTCCTCATCCTCCTCATCCTCCTCCTCCTCTCTGTCCTCCTCATCATCTGCATCCTAATCTCCCTCTCTAGTATCAAGATCATCTCCATCTCTGCCTATCTCCTGCTCCTCTGTGTCGTCAACCTGATCATCTGAATCCTCCTTGAATGTATTAGTTCCCTCTCTATCACTTGACTATATCCATGGTCCGAGGTTCCCTCCAGGGAATTCTACTGAGAAGATGGCTCCAGGGTATGTCCTCCCCCACCATGTAATGTACCATCAATGTGCGCCTAAATCATCTCTATAATCTGTTGCTATGTCTTGATCTGACCTATCTAAATATGTGATGTGAATCTCATCACTGGTAGGCCTAGGAATGGCTCCTAGCTTCAACATCATGTGTGAGTGTCAGATGTATATAGGCACATCAGTAGGAACATACTACTCAAACCCAAACTACCGCCAAACTTGGTCGAAGTAGAAGGGAATGACTATGTGGCTATATCGTCCCTCTAGTAGACAATTCCTCTACATGTTGAACATCTACCTGCATATCCCTACCCACATGGACATCTTGAGGTAGGGTCTCCATATGATACCACTCATTGTCAATCTATCCAAGCTCAACCTCCATTATAGGAGATCACCGAATTGCCACTCATAGGTAAAAGGATAAACATATATCCTAGGCTACTCTGGGACTAGCTCTATGGGGGCTCCACTAGGCCTAGTGCAAGTAATATGCTCAAACATCCACACCTGTAGTAGTGTGCATGTCATCAGGTTGTATCCTTGTTCGAACACATACTCCCCAAGGTCGTGATAGAGATGTGCAAGCATGTTCCTACCCCAAGAGTATACTCTATTGTGTCTCTCTATATCTCGTATGGTATAAATGTGTCCTCCATGCATATGTGTGTCATGCCCATTAGGGCACACAAGTAATGCAAGGGTCACAATCATGAGTCGCCTCACTAATTGAACCTCATCAGTAGGGTGTAGGAGCCAACTTACCATAATGAGACCCCTCATCTCACTATGTATCACTCTCCCTATAGCATATACATTCTCTCTCCTATAATCCTCCTCTCTTCAGTTGGATCGGTATCTCACAATCTCTCCTCTAATTAGAAGGCGTAGAATGCGGTATACATCCTCAAGGGTGATTGTCATCTCCCCCATGAGTAGTGAGAAGGTTGAGGTGTATGCATCCCACCTCTCCATTAGTGCAGCCATTAGCATCACAAAATGGAATCAGATGGTAGGCATGGTCATCACATCCCACAGGCCCACTGCATGTAGAAAATCCCTCTCCCTTGTTGTCATCCTCAGGATCTACTCCTAAAGGCTCTGAAAGGTGACACCAGTGGTATGCTCATAGATGTATGGTAATATCTGCAAAATGCAAGGCAATCTATCATCATCTAATCAATGCAATCATTCTATTGGTTCTAGCCTTCATCGCTTGATCCTATGTCATCATCGGTCACCCCGAACAGGGACTAGGGTGCCTTGAGTGGACTAGGCTGCCCTACTAGGACCATGGTGCCCAGAAGGGACCATGGTGCCCAGAAGGGATCATGGCGCCCAAAGGGGACCATGGCACCCCCTTGGGATATGGTGCCCTAGGAGGACTAGGGCACCCGAGGACCCCTAGGTGTCCAAAGGGAGGGCCCCAACCTAGACTAGGTGATGACATCATCATTACTAAAACTAAGAAAACATGAAAAAGTCAAATGCACTCAACAAGAGGTCAAATCACCTCATCGAGCAGTCGGTCAACGAGTACAGACTAGCATAGGATCTCCATCCATGTAGGTCACTTAAGTTGGCATCAAGGCATGATGGCTTGTATGTGGGCTCCTCTGCAATGAATAGTGCCAAAAAGTTGGAAAGTGACAAATGAAGGTGTCACTTTCATATTTATGTGTTATGCACTTTTTGAATTTATGTTTTTAAGTTAAAACCCTAAGTTTTGCACTTTTTCTTCAATCTATCATATCTTGAGCTAGGAAACTCTAATTCTCACGCCATTGGTGGCAATGGAATCATGATTTTTCCCTCTCACTCCGAATTAGTTCCATAATGTGCTTGGATGATAAATCAAGCCTTGTTGTCAACTTCCTTCATCAAACTTTATTGCAATTTGTCATGGAAAACATGATACCCTGTTTCACCTCACTAAGAAGCAAGTCTAAATAGGGGGGCCATATAGCTACCCACAAATTTCATCACCTTCCTTAGTAATAATTAGGTGATTTTGTGATCTAAAATGTGGTTTTGTAGGGTGTGGTTCCTAACTGTGTACTGCAGATACTGTCAGGGGCTTTGTCTGACAACTTATGGATATATCCTTTTTCAAATGATGTTTACTTTTATGTACTTTAGCTTGCATACACATGTAGTGTCATATGACCACTAAAATAGGGGCTAAATGTAGTGTCATAAATTGTACACCCTTGCTAGGGTGGTACAATTTCATGCTTAGGTTAGTGCCCGCCTTAGTGTGTCTTGCATCTTGCATTTCTAATCCCCCTTTAAGCATTTAATTAATTTAATTAAATCTAAGGTCATTTCTTATTATAAAGTTAGGCCCTTTACCCTAAGTGTGCCCCTTTTCATCTTATTCCTCCAATGAGTCATTTAATCATAAACCCTAATTATGTCCTATTCTGACTATTTAGGCCCGATTTCGCATATCAAAACATCTTGAAATCAGCTGTAACTTTGGAATGTGCTCTAATATCATCATATCTAACGGCCCCAAAAATTTGGTGATAAGTTGGTTGGACCATGGCGGGAGTGCACATGGTCCATGACTTTTTCCCTAAAATTTGGGGAGCATAATCCTATTATATAATAATATTTAACCCCAAAATATCAACGGGAAATTCAAATCCTAGGTTAGCCTAAACATGAAATTAAGATCTAGGGTTTCATACTTAAGATCTCTCTTTCTTCATTTGAATGGGTCTTCTTCTAAGAATATAAGAATAGGTTTTTGGAGTATTAGAGTCTTCTTTGCAGAAAAAGAGTAGATCTTTGAAGTCTTCAACAACATTCAACATTCATCCATGAAACATTCATCAAGCATCATTTTATCAATTGGGGGCTTTTGAAGATGTAGAAGAACAATAGGAGATCACCGACTGATGATTGGCTTGTACCTCTCCCATTGGGTTGGGTATGGTTTCATGTTATTTTCATATCTTTGCATAAGCTTTATTTTTATTCATATTCATACTTTAGATCACTTTGCATTGTGGATTTAAATCATTTACTTTGTCAATTATAAGCAATTAGGGTTTACTCTTTAGGGTTTCTCTAGGTTATTTACTTTCATTCTTAGGATCTTGCAGACACATTTTCAGTACATTATCAACTATTCATGGAGGTGGAAGTCACCAAAATGGGGGTTTGACTAAGGAAAAAACCTATATAGCCACCCCAAACCCTCTTTTTCAGCTTCAGGTACAAGTTTGGATCCGAGCATCGCTGGAAGTTTCGAGATCAGAAGAGAACAAAGGGATAGTTTTGGGTGGTAGATCTTGGCGGAAACCCCAAGGGCAGGGGTGTGGCACGCTGGTCATTCCCAAGACACTGGAGTGGCACCATGGTCCTACTCTCTATTAGTAGGACTTGGTAGAACAACACTTTGCAGGTCTTAGAATCCCTCCTGTTAGTTTCAGCTCCCGAATTGTAGAATCAGGACAGTGGCATGGCACCCTGGTCTTGGACATTTTTGCTCAGATTTTAGACATAGGTGCACCTCTGATTTTTCCTTCTGATCTATACTTTTTAGTAGTGTATCATTTATTGTTTGATTTGCATTATCAAATTAGGGTTTTCTTGCTTACTTGCTTTCTAGGTTAGATTGTATTGTGCATCATTCCTCTCTCTCATGTACAACAAAGGAATAGAAAACCTAAGAGGTAATCCACGACTCTCTCTTTCTCATAAGAAGTAGCCGACATGTTTTACCTCCCTAGGCTCTTTCATATTCCATGAGTGTGTATGAGAGTGGGATTAGGGTTTCCATACTTAGTCTCACTTTTTCCCCTACACACATCTATTCAACAAACTCTTTACACAAGGTGTCCTTGTTGCCTCCAAATATTATATCATCCACATACACAACAACAATAATCATGTGATGTCCATCTGCTTTGATGTACAAATTACTATCTCCATTTCCCTTTCTGATACCTTGCTCTCAAAGATGCTTATCTAACCTTGAATAGCATGATCTTGGTGCCTGCTTCAAACCATACAATACCTTTTTCAATCGACACACAAAAGTTTCATCATCATGCAACAGAAAACCTTTCGGTTGTTCTATGTAGAATTCTTCTTCCAAATTACCATTCAAGAAGGCATATTTAATGTCCATTTGATATACCTTATACCCTTTATAGGCAAAGAATGCTAAGAACATTCTAATAGCCTCAAGTCTTACAACTGGTGCAAATGTTTCTTCAAAATAAATTCCTTCTACTTGAGAATACCCTTTGCACACTAATCTTGCTTTATGCTTGACAATAATACATTCTTCATTCATCTTGTTTTGGTAGACCCATTTAGTACCAATGACATTCTTATTTGCTAGTCTAAGAACTAACTCCCAAGTCTTGTTCTTTTCAATCTTCTACAACTCTTCTTCCATTGCAACCATACATTTCTCACTTTTGCTGGCCTCATTAAATGTTTTGGGTTCCATTTCATTCATGAGGAAAAAATTTACTTGTTCATTATTTCGTGCAAGTCTTCTTCTAGTCTGTACACCGTCATTTTTATTTCCTATAATCTTATCTTTCGAGTGATTTTTCTACACATATCTATTAGGGGTCTTGTTGGGTGCCTCTTCCTATTCACTTTATAATTGTACTTCATCTTCATCATAGGAGATATCATACCGGTTTACTTGTGTTTGTCTATCTTTATGCAAATCTTCATCAATTATTACATGCACACTCTCAATGAGTCTTCTCAGTCTTTTGTTGTAGCATTTGTAGGCCTTGTTATGAGTTGAGTAACCCAAGAAAATACCTTCATCAATCCTAGAATCAAAACCACCTAAACCATCTTCATCTCTCTTGATGAAGCATTTACTTCCAAACACTTTGAAGTGTTTGACTGATGGATTTCGGTCATACCATAATTCATAAGGTGGCATTCTGCTATTTACTCTCAGCTGAACCTAGTTCAATGTATATACAACAATATGAACTGCTTCCTTCTAGTATATATCCAGTATGTTTGCCTCATTTAACATTGTTCTCGCCATCTCCTTGACAATTTGATGTTTCCTTTCTACAACACCATTTTTTTGCGGTGTCTCTTAGATAGCTCAAATAACTAGAGGACAACCGAGAGGGGGGGTGAATCAATTGTCACTGGATTATAGAACTTTAAGCATTTAAATCCTTATTACTGGAACACATAAACTCAATACCAGAATGTATAAACCAAATACTGGAATACATGACTGTAGCGTCCTAAAATTGCAACACTTGCAATTTCGACTGCATTTGGGTCTTCACGATGGCGACACAACACTGAACCTGAATGGAGACCCCGAAACTTGCTCATGACACCAAAAACTGCATTTTTCCAGCACCCTGGCCTAATCCTCCTTGCACCCTGCTGTCCTAGGAGGTGGGACTAGAGCGCCCAACACCCTGGTCCTTCAGGACCAGGGCGCCCAGCGCCCTGGTCCCTGGCCCTATTTTGGGCCCGGTCTCCTATGGGACTTCGGGCCTTTTTGTTTGCAAATTGGAAAATTATCTTTCCTGGTCGGCCTAAGGTCGGGAAAATCAGTCTTTTAACCCTAATTGGCAAGTATATAAACTACTTTTCCTCTCTCATTTGAGGAGGATGGGAAAAAGGTGGAAACAATATTCAAACATTCAAGCATTCAAGAATTCAAGCATTCCTTCAAGCAATTGATCATTCTAAGTCTCCATTCAAGGCTAAGTGTAGCATTCAAGACAAGGATTCAACCATTGAAGAGGAGATCACTTACAACACATTACATGCTACAACATACAACATACAACAAACAACAACATCTATACCTTCGCATATAAGGATACAAACATCCTTACAACAAGGTATTAGTACTTGTTTTACATTACAGACATTTACATTTACAGCATTTCTCATTTCTTGGTTAATTCCAAAACTGGGGTTTGACCTAAAGGCAAACCCCTAATCCCTAACCCCCCAATCGTCTTCGCTTTTCTGTGTGTAGGTTGCAGGTACGCGGCTGAAATTGAAGATCTGGAATCCTTGTGTAGAGACGAACAGATCCCCCTTCGTTTCGCGGATTTTTCGGAGGACCGTGTGCACGCCGGGCGCCATCGTCCCGTCAACTTTTGCTCAAATTTGCAGGACAGCGCCGTATCGACATTTTACAGCTAATTCCAGGTCCGCAGCTTCATCCTATATCCCTATCTCAGTTTATAAGCGAATCTTTCTCACTTTCTATGCATTCCTAGCTTAATTCTTCTATCAACATTCTTTACAAAAGAGGGTAGCCTTGCTGTCTTAACCCTTGAAACTCATTTAGCATCCAATCTTGCATTGTGAGGGATTGGATCTTGTGGGTTTCAACCCCTCTTTTGAATGTAAAGTCTCCCAAGTGAAAACCATCAACCCTAGGGACTCTCCCTTCTCTCTCCTCGGAGTTGGGGAGGGGAGGACGACTAGGGTTCGATCATTTTTCTGCTTTACAATGACATAGCAATTAAACATAGACATAAATCATAGAACAATTATCATCCATCCAAAACACATGACACCAAGATTTGTACGTGGAAAACCCTGTAAAGGGAAAGACCATGGTGGGAAGCCTACCCATAGTTAGTTAATACTTCTATAGTAAGTATGTGATTACAATATGAGGTTCCTGCACATGTATAAAGGACAACATCCTAGAGCACACTGCTCATCACAAAAAGGAGTCTCACTAACTACAAAAACATTGGACTACAATCCAGAATGAAGAGTGAACTGAAAGTATAGAATCTCCTAAGCCTGAGTACAGTTCTAGTTAAGCTCAATACTAGAGGCCTTAAACCCCTCTTACAAACCCAATTTGATCACCTATGATCAACCAAACCTTTTTCATATGATTACAACATTATTTTCACACAGATAATCATATAACCTTGACCTGTATATCATACATAGAGATCTTACATCATATTTATACCAACCTAGGACCTAAACAATTAGGTCGGCCACCAAAAAGATAATACAACAAGTTCACAACATAAACCCACAATCAAATGATCAACCAAGTTGGCTTAGGCTGAAAACAATGTAAACAAATCATTAAATCCCACCAGTAACGCATCAAAAACATCCTCCAACATGTTACAAAAACTGCTCCATAACCTAGATAACACCAGACCCAAAATAGGTCACTATAAACCAAATCCAACACCACCAATGAACTAGAATGTGAACATGATAACCAACAGCATCCTGAAAGCCATCTAGAAGCCACACCAACACCACTTATCATGTGCATCAAAAGATCTTCAACAAAGCTCTGCCGGTAAAACCCTTACCCATGACCAAAAGGCTTACTAGAACAAATGATAGCTCTCGAGTCATCAAATCCTGAACCAACTAATTGTGATACACATTTGAATAGCATGAATGACAGATCCAAACCAATTCCATGAACCAAAGCATACCAGATCCTACCGAAAACCGGTAAACAACCAAAACAATCAGTGTTTCCATAAATGATAAAACATCAATACAACACATAATCAATTCCTCCAAATTTCCAATAATATCCCCTTTTGGCATTGATGGCAACACTAGATGTGAAAAAAATCCAAGTGCAAAGAAATGCCAAACATGTCTCCCCCAATGGAAGACAACCATCAATCTCCCAAACTCTCTTTTGACTGATATTCTATTAAGCTCTTCTTTTCACATATATCTATCCCCCATTGACATCAATGCCAAAAATATGACATAAACATCAAAGAAAAATCATAAATCCTCTGAATCTTATAGATGACTACTCCCCTTGAGTAGTAGCACTCCTACATCAATCCAGAATGAGTAATAACTCTGATAATGCATACCAGACTGATGCCAATCAACATCACTCAAGTCTCTGCCAGAGGGTTAGAAACCCCCAATCTATCGCTGAAGTACTCAAATGATTCTTTAGGCAAAGGTTTAGTGAAAATGTCTGTAATCTTCTCTTTAGTGTTCACATAAACTAGTTTGACTTCATTTGCTTCCACCTTCTTCTTTAGAAAGTTATACTTGATAGATATGTGCTTTGTCTTAGAATGAAATATTAGGTTCTTTGATATATCAATAACAGCAGAGTTATCACGGTGAATAACTACCAATTCATTACAATCCACCATTATATCCTTCAACATTTTCTTCATCCATAGAACTTGTGTATAGTTAGTAGTAGCAACAACATACTCAGCTTCAGCGGTAGATAAAGAAGTGAATGACTACTTCTTGCTGATCCATGAAACAATTTTATTTCCAACAAAGAAAGCTCCACCGAATGTGCTTTTTTAGTCATCAACATCTCCAACCCAATCTGCATTTGTATATGCACATAATGTAAAGTCATCATTTTTAGGATACCACAAACCATACTTAGTTGTCCCCTACAAATACCTGAAATCCTTTTCATTGCACTCTCATGATTTTCTCTAGGATCACTTTGATATCTTGATATAATACAAACCGCATTCATTATATTTGGTCTAGTTTGAGTCAGATATAACAAACCACCAATCATAGACTTGTACCTAGTAGGATTTGTCGATGTAGATGCATCATTCTTTGTCAATTTCTCACTTGTAACCATAGGGGTACTAACCGGTTTACAATTTTTCATAAAAAATTTATTCAACAACTCTCTAGCATACATAATTTGATAGATGAAAATATCTTTATCAATTTGAGTAATCTACAAACCTAAGAAAAACATTGTCTTCCCAATCATAGACATCTCAAATTCATTCTTCATATTGTTAGAGAATTCCATACACAACTTATCTTCACCTCCAAAAATGATATCATCAACAAAGACCTCAATGATTAATATATCATCATCAATGATCTTATAATATAAATTACTATTAGCATTACCTTCAATGAAATTTGTTGGGATCCAAGAACACTGAGAGGGGGGGTGAATCAATGTTCTGCCAGTATGAACAGTTTTTATCCTTATACCATACACATATAAACCAGTAAATAAATAAACATATAACAAGAAGAAAATAAACCATCCACATAACTGAACACCATAACACACAAAATTTATACATGGAAAACCTCAAAGAGGAAAAACCATGGTGGGATTTGTGATCCACAATATCAGTTCACTGGCCATATGAAAAGATATTACATATAATAGGTGTCTACACATGCAAGAAGGCACACTGCCTAAAGCATATTGCTCATCACTAAAAAGCCTCACTGATTACAAGCTTTCTGCTAAAGTAAATTACTGAAAATGAACTCAAGAATGCATCTGCTATACCAAATAGAGTTCTGGTTCTGGCTCTACTCTGGCACTTTGGAGTATCAGCAACATTCACCAACAAGCAAGTGACTTATGCATAGTCACTGGTATCTGGTACACTGGCAGGATATAATGATCACCGACACTTTGAAGGGTATGGAAGACACTTGGTTATGTCAAAGACATCGTGTGGACACCTTGTCTTGGAATTTTATTTATTGGTATATTCGTATTTGCATATTTGTTGTTACCGGCAAATAGGTCCAGGTTACACCGACAGGTTTATCTTTTCCAGATCAGCATGGCATGCTATTGAGATGACTTATTGTTGTTGTAAATGCATTAAGCTGACATGGTGAATCGGTTATTGCATCAGGTATTAATTAATTTGTAAATTAATTTTATTGTATTATCCTTTAGATCTGACCTACTAAAATTGGTCTTAGGGTATGGTATAAATGTAAGATCTTATTTGTAAGATCGAATGTGGAATGCGAAAAAGGATTGTGTGAAGGTATATGCGAGAATAAGCAGAGCTATACATGCAGACATCATTTGAAGGTTGAAGGAGGGTTTTTGTGAAGACAATTAGAACTACATTGGTACTGAATCCAGCACATGAAGATGCTATTTTGAGCAGTACATTCTTATTGGATTTAACCATCCAATTGTAGTTAGTGTGACTCCCATTTTGTGATTGAGTAGTGAGCTCTAGGCACTTGGCCTTTTGGCATGTGCAGACCCCATTTGTATACACTTACTATTAGTAGTAGTATCATCTGATTGTGGGTAAGGTTTCCCACCATGATTTTTCCCTTTACAAGGTTTCCACGTACAAATATTGGTGTTATGTGTTGTGGATGACTTTGTCTTTTTGTTTCATGCATTAATCCTTACCGGTATTGCAATTAACTGTCAAAACTGTCTACTGACATATTAGACTGGTTTACTAGTTTAAGCATTAAGTTGGTTAAGTTGTTTTTGGTTTGAATTTATTTGACAACTAATTCACCTCCCCCCCTCTCATTTGTCTCCGGGACCTAACAATTGGTATCAGAGCTTAGTCCTCTTTTGCAGAAGTTTAACAGCTTGAGGAGATCCAATGTCTACTAACTATTTCAAGAAGGACAGTCCTAAAATTGATGGAACCAACTATGGCATATGGAAGATTAGAATGGAGACACATCTAAATTGCATTGGAAAGGACATCTGGGATGTTACAAAGAATGGTTATACTACTCCTACTTAGATTCATCCCAATCCACCTAACTTGACTAAAGATGAAGAAAATGATTGCAAAGCAAGAGAAGCACTTTTGAGCGCATTATTTGATCAGCAAATCATGGGACTATCAGATAGGCCTAGTGCTAAAGCTATTTGGGATCATTTGGAAACACTGAGTGAAGGAGAATCCATAGTCAAAATTGCAAAACTTGAAAGCTTTCAGGTCAGGTATGAACATCTGAAAATGGAAGAAGATGAAAGGATTTCTACTTTTATGGAAAGAGTAAATGAGATTGTTTTGGGTATTAAATGTTGTGGAGGAACCTTAAGTGAGGATGAAATTGTTTCAAAAGTTTTAAGAGGATTGCCACCAACATATCAAATGAAATTCACTTCTATAAATGAGTTAAGAACAATGCCTAATACATCAGTAACTAGGGATACATTGATTGGAAAACTTTCAACTTTTGAAAAAGAAAAATTTGGTCTTGTTGCTACTATAAAGACAGATTTAGCTTTAAAGCATCAACATCATTTGCACCATCATTTGAAAAATCAGATTGGAAAGCCTTTTATGCAAGAGAACTTGAAGAAAGCAGGAAAGAAAATGAAGAACTTGAAGAACTTGAAGCACTATTTGCAAGGAAAATGCCTAAAGGTCCAGTTGGAAGTAAGTATGAAGGTAAAGCACCCTTTAAATATTTTAACTGCAATAAGATTGGTCATATGGCTTCAAGATTCCCTGATAGACATGCTAGACTAAGAGAAGAAGCTAGAAGAACATACAAGCCTAACCCTGAATATCAAAGATACAGATTTAAGACGAATAAAGACAAATCTTGTTACATTGTTGATGAAGGAGTGACTAATGATTCTGATGAGGATCCGGTAGACAATGGATGGGTTTTTGTTGCTATAACAGAAGATCAACCAACACCTACTGCTCAACCGGTAGAATAGGCCTTGGCAGCTAAAATTGAAGTAAAGGATGAGTGGATCATTGATTCAGGATGCTCACATCATATGACAGGAGATAAAGGTAAATTTTTTAACTTTGAAGAATACAATGGAGGCTTAGTAAGATTTGGAGATGATAAAGCTTGTTTGATCAAAGGTAAGGGTACAATATCTCTTGATGGTAAGAATAATACTGACAATGTCTTCTATGTTGAAGGATTAAAGAATAATATTTTGAGTGTTGGTCAATTAGTTGAGAAAGGATTTCAGTTACAATTCAAAAATGGAAAATGCAAAATCATGAATAGAACTGGTTTGGAAATTGCAACTGGTAATCAGACTAGAGGTAATATCTTTCATTTGAATAATAGTGAAAATACATGCTTAATTGCACATATTAATGAAAGTTGGATATGGCATAAGAGACTCTGTCATGTAAAATTTGATTGCATGATGAAAATCAGTACTATTAAGGCAATTAGAGATTTACCTAAAATTGTCAAACCTCACAATACAGTATGTAAGGAATGTCAATTTGGAAAACAAGTTAGAGCTAGTTTCAAAAGTATTCCAGAAAAATCCAATAATGCTCTTGATTTAATTCATACTATTTTATGTGGTCTAGCTAGAACTAAAAGCCTACAAGGTGATAGATATTTCATGTTAATCATTGATGACTATTCTAGAATGTGTTGGGTTACTTTTCTCAGAGAAAAATCAGAAGCACTTGGAAAGTTCAAACTGTTCAAAGCTATGATAGAAAATGAAACCAGTAAGAAAATCAAATGTCTAAGATTAGATCAAGGAGGAGAATTTACATCTAAGGAATTTAATACATTCTGTGAAGTAAATAGAATCAGAAGACAACTAACAACACCTTAGACACCACAGCAAAATGGAATTGTTGAAAGGAAAAACATAACTATCTTGGATGCAGCAAGAAGTATGTTATCAGAAGAAAACCTACCACATGTATATTGGAGAGAGGCAGTAAGTACAATGGTCTATACATTCAACAAAGTTCACATCAAAGTTGAAACCGGTAAGACCCCTCATGAACTATGGTTTGGTATTACTCCTACTCTTAAATATTTCAAAATTTTTGGAAGTAAATGCTATATCAGAAGAGATGAGTATATTGGCAAATTTGATCCTAGAAGTGATGAAGGTATATTTCTTGGTTATTCATCTAAGAGCAAGGCATATAGATGTTTTAACAAAAGATTGCAGAAAATTGTTGAAAGTACAAATGTAAAGTTTGATGAACAATTCAGAGGAACTTCAAGGTATATAGACTCTGAACGAGCAACAGAAATTTTGACAAATGAACCTACACTGAATCCACCGGTACAGAATGAAGATCCAATTACCCCGATATCATCTGAAAATTCCACAATAACTGAGGAATAGCAGCAAACAAAGACACCTCGGTATGTAAAACTGAATCATTCTAAAGATCAGATAATTAGAAACAAGTACAAAGGAGTTATGACAAGAGGAAGATTGGAAAATGAAGAGGTATGTATCAGTTCTCAAATTGAACCATCATTAGTTAATGAGGTTAATGAAGCATGTGAAGATAAATATTGGATTAAAGCTATGGAAGAAGAATTGGAACAAATTGAGAAGAATAACACTTGGACATTCTCCCCCCCTCCCCCCCTCCTATAAATCCTTTCTGGTCTAAAGATTGGTTAAAAGGTCTCACTCCCAAAATCAATTTTTTCTTCATGACTATCCTCCAAAATAAGATCCTTACTGTTGACAATCTAAAATGCAGAGGTTTTGCCCTTCCAAATAGGTGTGTGTTGTTCTTTCAAGAGGAAGAGTCAGTGGACCATCTTGCCTCCACTATTCCTTCTCAGCCTCTGTTTGGGAAAGTTTCCTCAAGAGCTTTAGTTTAGCTTGGGTGTTTCCTAGTAACATCAGAGATTTGTTCTCCTCCTGGAAAATTCAATGGACTAACTCTTTTCTGAGATGTATGTGGCAGCTCTCTCTTCCTCACATTTTGTGGGGTTTTTGGAAAGAAAGAAACAATCGAATATTTAGGGATGTGTCCCTAAAACAAGACACTGTTTTTCAGAAAATTCAAAGGGCTATCCAGGAAAATATGGGAATCATGGAGGTTTCTTGTTACTCAAATAACTCCTTGGAGTCAAATATCTTAAGAGCGTGGAATATGAAGATCACTGATGGTCCTAATCTCAACTACAATAAAAGGCTTGAAGCTAAATGGCAAACTCCTCCCCAAGGCTGGCTCAAAATCAATTTCGATGGTGCAGCCAAAGGAAATCTAGGTCCTTTAGGCTGTGGATCTATTCTTAGAGATAACAGAGGCATTTACAAAGGTATGATTGTTGTCCCTATTGGTACTCAAACCAATCATAAAGTGGAAGCCATGGCAGCCCTTCAAGGCATTATCTTAGCCAAAAAATGGAACTGCCCCTATCTTTGGATAGAAGGGGACTCCAATAATATAATTAAGTGCCTCAATGGGACTTCAAAGCCCTCATGGTTGATTCACAATATAATTATTTCTGCTATTGACATCATTAGAACCTTTAAAAAATGCCATATATCCCATATCTATCGGGAGGCCAACTATTCTGCTGATTGGGCTGTAAATGTGGCGGTTAAGAATGAGACTATTACCACGTGGATGGGTGAGAGCGGTCTCCCTGAAGATGTCAGACAAATCATAATTGATGAAAGATATCGAAGTACCCCAAAGACTCTTTATTGACAGGGTAATTATGAAAAGTACTGATGTAAGCACTTCGAGTTACTTCTATAATGAGAAAATCACTCATTATAACATCAAAGCCAGCAAAACTTGTTTTATAATCTATTAGATCTTTAAGGTCACACATGCTTTCTGGGTATTTGTTTTAGCTCCGAAAAGCACTCTGTTTTACCAGTTCTGTAAATTTCAAAATTTGGCTGTGAGAAACGACACCATGGGTGGAAATAGGAGACGATATGAGCCAAGTAATTGCAAGGAGTGGAAACAGAAAGAAGAGGTGTGGGAAATTTTGCAGAAGGGTCATCTTTCAAGCTTCATAGAGAGACTCCACGACCATGATGGAATGGTAACTAGCCTCTTCTACAAAAATTGGAAGAAGGGCATGCTAAAAATGGGTGACCAAATGGTGGAAATTGATGAAGACTTAATAGCTAAAGCTACGGGTCTCAACAGGGAGGGCTGCAACTTCTACAGAGACAGGAAGGTCAGCAGGGAAGCCATTGAAAGGTACCTAGTTACAGAGAAAGAGAAAAAAAGATTGGTAAAGTTGAGCAAAACCTATTACCCACCTAGGGCTTTTGCAAAACCTTGACGGGAAATTCTCTTTGTTTTAATGCGGTATATAACTCTAGATGGTAGGTTTATGAAAGTCTATGGGTAAACCATTTTAGGCATAATGATAAGGTGAATTTTCCTTACTTCTTGCTCTACTCAATGAATGCCTCCCTAAAAGCCCACAAAGAAAATCCTCGGGGCGATACCGCAATGCACCAAGGTCTTATGGTCCTCATTTATGACCATTTAAAGGCCAGTCAAATCAACCGGATGTAGCTCTCTGTGGACTCTGAGGAAGATATGTCTGATTCTGAATTTTCAAAGGAGGAGGAGGAGGATAATGATTCCTTGACTGATAATGAGGATAGCTCTGATGATTTAGAGTATGAGAGTAGTAAGAAGAGGAAATCAAGACCCTCTTCTTCTAAGAGCAAAAAACTTCAAAGCGAACCCTTGATTAGCATCTCTTCGGAAGAAGAGGACTCTGATTTTTCTGAGGAGAAGAAGAACCCTAAGGGGTTGCTAAAGAAGAAAAGTAAAAACCAAGCCCAGACCCAGAAAAAGCATAAGAAAATAGAGGAGATTGGCAAGGAACTGGAGGAGACTGGTAAGGAACTGGAAGATGACAAGAAAACTAGGACCCTGGAGGCCGAGCATAGCCTGGACATGAAGACAATGGAGGAGACTCTCAGGGCCGCTGACACTATTTCTACCCTCCATATTCCAAAAAATGAATAGGTAACCCCTGGAAAAGGGACTCCCTCATCTGGCCCTCCTCCCGAGGCCTTGAATGGTTTTATGAAAACTATTGAATGGCTTATTGATGGGTATAAGAAAGTTGTGGACGAGTATAAAAAACTTTGCAACAGAGTCTTGATTCTAGAGACCATTAACATTGGAGAGGGGAATACAATGGTCGATTATATCAAGGATCTGAAAAACACTATTGCTAAAGCGGAAGACATCAAAGATGCTTTTAATCCCAGGTTTGAAAAGATTGAAAAGGAGATGCTGGACAGAAAAACCCTGGCGGAAACTAGTGAAAAAACACTCTCGGACACAATCATTAAAGTGGAAAAAATTGAGGAGTGCCTTAAGAATATTATGGAGCAGAGCCTTAGCATTCTGAAAATCTTGGCCAATAATACCCATACCCTCATCAGCAAGCTTGATGATGACAAGGAAATCCAGGAAATTGACCTGGACCCTGAAGGAACAGGGGAAGCCCAAGGTCCCAGAACCCGCACCAGAGGCAAGAGGAAGGAAAAGAAAGTGAATAAGGAGATGGAGGAGCTGAAAGCAGTCAAGGTGACCTATGATGAGCTAGTGATAAAGGCAGAGGATCTGCTAAAGAAAATTGCTATGTAGTGTCTCCTTGGTCTCTTTGCTGTGTTTTGTTGGTTTGTTGTTCTTTCTATTCACTGGTCTTTTGGCCAGTTGTTTTGTATGCGGACTTTAATTCCTTTTCCTGCTATATTTCTATCTATGTTGTAAAGGTTTTGGGTCCTTAAAACCTGTTTTTCAATCAATTAGAACATTTGGACATTAGTTCCCCGACCTAAAGATAAAAATGCAATTGGAACCAAATGGGTATTCAGAAACAAACTTAATGAAGATGGTACGGTTATCAAAAATAAAGAAAGACTAGTGTGTAAGGGATATTCTCATAAAGAAGGAATTGATTACAATGAAACCTTTGCACCGATAGCTAGAATTGAGGCAGTTAGATTATTTTTGGCTTTTACAACACATAAGAACTACAAAGTATATCAAATGGATATTAAATGTGCATTTTTAATGGAGATCTTGAAGAAGAAGTTTACATTGAACAACCTGATGGATTTTCTTTGACAGATAACAAAGATACGGTTTGCAGGTTAAGAAAAGATTTGTATGGATTGAAGCAAGCTCCAAGAGCTTGGTATGCAAGATTGGATAAGTATCTTTTGAAGATTGGTTTTTCTAAAGGTAATGCAGACAACAATTTATATTATAAAGTGACTAATGATCACATCTTGGTTATAGAAGTTTTTGTTGATGATATAATCTTTGAAGGAGAAGATGGATTATGTAAAGAATTTTTTATTAAAATGCAGCAAGAATTTGAAATGTCTATGATTGGAGAAATAAAATTCTTTTTAGGATTGCAGATTTCACAGACTAATAAAGGTATATTCTTGAGTCAATCCAATTACTTAAAAGAGTTACTAAAGAAATTTGGGATGGAGAACTCTAAACCGGTAAGTACACCTATGACTACAAATGACAAACTATCACCAAAGGATGAATCTACACATGTTAATCCAACTAGATACAAATCTATGATAGGAGGTTTACTATATTTGACACAAACTAGACCTAATATTATGAATGTAGTATGTATTGTTTCAAGATTTAAGAGTAGTCCTAGAGAAAATCATGAATCAGTAGTAAAAAGGATTTTCCAGTACTTACAAGGCACTATAAATCTTGGATTATGGTATCCTAGAGATAAAAACTTTAAATTATGTGCATACACAGATACAAATTGGGCAGGAGATGTGGATGATAGAAAAAGCACCACCAGCGGAGCATTCTTTCTTGGAAATAGACTAGTTTCTTGGTTGAGTAAGAAACAAAGTTGTACATCTTTATCAACAACAGAATCAGAATATGTTGCAGCAGCAACTAACTATACACAGGTACTATGGCTTAAGCAAATGTTGAAAGACATAAAGGTAAAATGTAAGGAACCTATTACTATCTATTGTCATAACACTGCAGAAATTGATATATCTAAGAATCTGGTATTACATTCTAAAACCAAACGCGTTTCTATCAAACTAAATTTTCTAAGGGAAAATGTTGAAGCAAAGGAGATAAAACTGGTTTATGTGAATACTAAAGAGTAGATTGCAGACATCTTCACTAAACCTCTGCCTAAGGAGACTTTTGAATATCTCATAGACCAGCTTGGGGTCATACCCCCACTGGTAGAGACTTAGGAAATTGATATTTGTCATCAACTGGCAGAATTAACAAAGAAATATTTTACTCCGGCTTTGATGAGGAAGCTACTTCTCAGGGGGAGTAGTTGGTATACTAAATTGGTTGGTATTTTGTATATGAACTTGGTTTTGTAATAACTTTGGCATTTGATGTCAAAGGGGGAGAGATTGGTATGGAGAAACATAAGGAAAACACATGTTGCTCCCAAGGGGAGAGATTGTTATTTGGGAGAGATTATTACTCTCTGTATCTATATTTTGATTTCTGGTTATGATCAGTTTTTGGAGATTGTTGGTTTTTGGTATTTGGCATTTCGATTTTGGCACTTTGATGGTTTTTCCATCTTGTGTTGCCATCAATGCCAAAGGGGGAGATTGTTGGTATTTTGGTATGGTTTTGTCATTGATGTCAACACCTACTAAACACTTATCAACTCTGGCACTTTGGAGTATCAGCAACATTCACCGACAAGCAAGTGACTTATGCATAGTCACCGGTATCTGGTACACCAGCAAGATATAATGATCACCAACACTTGGAAGGGTATGGAAAATACTTGGTTATGTCGAAGACATCGTGTGGACACCTTGTCTTGGAGTTTTATTTATTGGTATATTTATATTTGCATATTTGTTGTTACCAGCAAATAGGGTCCAAGTTATACCAGTAGGTTTATCTTTTCCAGATCAGCATGGCATACTATGGAGATGACTTATTGTTGTTGTAAATGTATTAAGCCGACATGGTGAATTGATTATTGCATTGGGTATTAATTAATTTTATTGTATTATCCTTTAGAGCCGACCTACTAAAATTGGTCTTAGGGTATGGTATAAATGTAAGATCTTATTTGTAAGATTGAATGTGGAATGCGAAAAAGGATTGTGTGAAGGTATATGTGAGAATAAGCAGAGCTATACACACAGACATCATTTGAAGGTTGAATGAGGGTTTTTGTGAAGATAATTAGAACTACACCGGTACTGAATCCAGCATATGAAGATGCTATTTTGAGAAGTACATTCTTATTGGATTTAACCATCCAATTGTAGTCAGTGTGACTTCCATTTTGTGATTGAGTAGTGAGCTCTAGGCACTTGGCCTTTCTGCATTTCTAGACCCCATTTGTATACACTTACTATCTGCAATAGTATCATCTGATTGTGGGTAAGGTTTCCCATTGCGGTTTTTCCCCTTACAGGGTTTCCATGTACAAATATTGGTGTTATGTGTTGTGGATGACTTTGTCTTTTTATTTCATGCATTAATCCTTATCAGTATTGCAATTAACTATTAAAACTGTCTACCGACATATTAGACTGGTTTACCGGTTTAAGCATTAAGTTGGTTAAGTTGTTTTTGGTTTGAATTTATTTGACAACTGATTCACCCCCCCCCCCCCCTCTCAATTGTCTCTGGGACCTAATAGTCTAGAAATGCAAGAAGGCACACTGCCTAGAGCATATTGCTCATCACTAAAGAGCCGCACTGACTACAAGCTTTCTGCTAAAGTAAATTACTGAAAATGAACCAAGAATGCATCTGCTATGCCAAATAGAGTTCTGATTTTGGCTCTACTCTGCATCGGTTCATAAACCCTGAACTACTACTGGTATCTCTTCTCCTCCAAGAAATCTTTTCCAAGCTATCTACAGATCATTGTATGGTATAACATTCACCAAAATGATCTTCATACATATATTTTGCATTATACAGTTCTTCTATATTCTCGTATATCCACACATTTCATATTACTCAAAATAACCTAGCAGACTGACCTATATACCCATTACAAATAATATGCCTTATGTCAGCTTACAATACATTTAAAAAACATATTCAATGTCAACCTTGATAATAATTACAAAATAATTTATTAAGTAAATCATCCTTGATGTTGGCTTCCAATGAAGTATTGATGTCAGTGTTGGTGTCCGTGTCGGTGTCGGTGTCGGTGTAGCCCTGAATGCTCCAAAGTCGGTATTTGTCGGTATATGCCTCCTAGTGTTGATATATGACTTCGATATGATCTTATTTCCATCAATGACAAAAAAATGAATCCAATGAGTGTCAATTGCCAACAATCTCCCTCTTTGGCATTGATGGTAACACTCATGTGAAAAATGGATTCCCTGTCGGTATGCTCCCCCTGAGAAATACATTCCATCTGATATCCTGATATCCTTCCCATGTGTTTTTATCTGGTATTCTTTGATATTTTTCACATATATGCATACTCCCCCTTTGACATTAATGCCAAATATTGGTGAAAGAATTGAAAGAATTTCAGAACAAAAGAGTAAATGAATACTTGTTATTTTCACTGGAGCTTAATCATCTTCAAGATTTCTGGGTATGTCTTTTCAATAACTGAAGATATGTATCCCAACCATTTTTGAAAGTATCAAAAATGGATGCTAGTCCACTTAGTAAGTGGGAAAGTGTTTCCTTCTCTTGGACATTTGCCGGTGTGGGTTTAGCTATCATGTCTAGGCACTCTCTCTTATGAACACCCAATGAATCTAGTCTAGGACTTACCAGTCCTCTTAGACTTCTTACTCTTCGCATGATTTTATCTCTCTCCTCAAAAGAAAAAATTTGGTTATCCAAGAACAAAATTTGTCCATCAATAGGATGTGGTCAGTGTAGTCAATCCATCAAAATAATTAGTAATTTTAGCTATCTTATCATATAACTCCTTTAATCTGCTGTCTACATTAGTCGTAAGAATTTCTATGTTACAACACACTCTATAGATATTTGTACATTGTTTTAAACAAACCTCAATATGAATAAGTTTGTCCTCAATTTTCTTCTTCTCTGCTTCTATAATCAGATCAAAAGATATTATTTTAGTTGTTGTGAATTTATCCAAAGCCTGTCGGTCTGCAATCTACCTCAGAGATTGAAAATTGTTAGAGATTTGCTCTGTTAGAGTCTTGAGCTTGCTGAAAGGGCTTGCTCCATGTTCAATCTGACAGTTAGGTATTAATCTGTGCAACACTGTGACTAATTGATCAATTATTCCTTTATCTGTAGTACCTTCCTTTAGTAATTTTTGAGTAGCCATCATCATCAATTCAATTGGACTCAACTCAGAGATTGATTTCTTCTCAACCAAAGAAGTGTCAATTGCCAAAACCTTTGTTGGGGAATCAGTTTTAACTGCCGGTATGGACTCAGTTGCTTTTATCTTGTCCACCTCAACCTCTTTTGCACCGGTGGCTTCGCCACTTGGTGCAGTATCAGTTACTGTTGGTGGAGAATTATCCACAGTATTTACATTGTCTTGTACATTGCCTTGCTAAAAAATGGTTTGTGTCGGTACAGACTTTACACTCTCCTTAACTATCGGTTGTGTATGAATATCTATAGTTACTGTTAGTTGTGTCAAAATTGGATTTGAACTGCCCAAAATACCTTTCCCCTTTGATTTGTTAGGAATGTTGCAAGTTGTTGCCCTTGCAAATTTTTCTTGAGATGTGAGAAAATCTGGGTTTTTTCTAAAAGAATTTGGTCAATCCCTTACTAGTCTCATTTATCACCTCATTTACTCTCCCCATCATAAGGCTTATCTATCAGGGTTTACTACTGAAAACTTTCCTATTTGTAGTATCTATGCATATTTTCATTTCCAAAAGTGCTACTTCCTTAATCTCCCTATCTCTCTTGATAGTGTCAAGTCTTCTAGCCTCAAGTTTATTATACAAGGATAAAGGTATCTCCTTCAAAATTTCAACTAAGGCTTTCTTATAAATGTCTATATACAACAAAATAGCCTTTTCTAGTTCATTTTTCTCATTCTCTTCTAAATATTCATAATACTTTGATACATTTTTCAATATTTCATCTTTTGTAATTTCATCAATAAGCTTAGCACAGGTCATTGTGGTCTTATCGGTTTCATTATCATCACCCTTTTTCTTTTTGCTTGTGGTTTCTAGTGTGACTAGTTTCCTCTTTTGCATAGGCTTCATTGGTGGTGGTGGAGGTGAAATAGGCTTATTTGCCTTTCTAACAAGTCTCCTCCTAGGCTCTGCCTTCTTCTGCTCTATCAGTGGTTGTACCAAATTCTTCCTTTGTACCCTTCTGAAAGCTAGAGGTTCATTATCCTCAGAATCAAAATCAAAAGTGATAGGGGAAATGTGAACTTGTGGGTTCTTCCCTTTTGTGGTACCAACCTCTGTTGGTTTAGCTGCCGATTTTGATCCTGAACCTAGTTGAGTGTCTATCTTATAAATTACATTTTGTACATATGCATACATCTTTTCTATTTTCGTTTCTCTTCTCTTCCTATTAAAACTAGTTTTCAATTCAAGAGCGTTCTCTCCTGTTGTACCAAAATGCTTTGTTTTATCATCTAACAGGGCATCTAACAACATTTCTGCATAGAGTTCAAAAATGCTATCATCCACCTCATATCCAAGCTCTCTCACCCATATTATCCTTGGTTCAACTCCTTCCATAAGAGTTTCATCAATTTTTACAATAAAATAGATATCAGTGGAATACTTCTCCACAATGTTCTTTGATATTCTCTCCCTTTGCCTCATGTTTTCTTGGAATGTCTTGAAATACCCCCAAAGGTTCTCATCTCTATCGGTACCAAGACTGGTGATTGCTTCCTTGATCTACATACCTATCGGTATGTCAAGAGCCCAATGCTTCTTCCCTAGACCAGGTAGCTCATTCAAGAAGTAAAGCATTAAACAAACAATCAAATTTCCATATCTAGAAGTGCCTTTCTTGATTCCTTTGATCTTGCCAAGGTTCAACATCAATTCACTCCTCATCCATTCACATAAATCATACTTTACATTATTTCTTAGCATCTGATATGCAGCATGAATGCATGAACTAACAACAAAATTCAATCAGTTGGATTGAGTTACCTTGTAACCTATTATCATGCTTGAAAATTTTACATTAGTGTCGGTGATTGTGCTTATCCTCAATGATTTGCTATCAGACGTTGCACCAGTGAGTCTTTCGACCTCATTATTGGAAACTTTCTTGCTAGGTTCTTGTCCAACTTTGGATAAGTCAGTGACTTCTTGAATAGCCTCCTTCATGATCATGTAAGGCCTATCTAGCCAAATAAATTTGTTGTGAACCCTTCTCAGAATGTATCTGATAACCTCATCTTTGAATTTTGGTATGTATAGAATACCAGTTAACCCTAGATCCTCAATTGCTTTGTATTCCGGTTTGATGGTTTTAGAGTCTCCTAGTATCATAGATTGATACATGCTTTTGATGCCCTTTGTGCCCAAATCCTCCAGGGTGTGGTGAATGTATGCCCTCACATCTTCAACATACATTACATCAACAGGAACCTTAGAAAATGCTCCCGTAGAGTCTTCCTTTTTAGCAATTTCAAGAACCTCCTTAAATACTAGCCTTAACCTATCCTTGACTTTGACAATGGTGGGATTTGCAATGAAAGTAGGAGTTGAAGGTCCAGATGCCATTTCAAAAAATACCTAAAAGTGAATGCTAGTGGAAGATTGACTGCTTCAGATAACTGCTCAAAATCCTTTCACAATTCTTTTGCTTGCTCTTAACTTGCCTTTTCTTCGCTATGAATGCTTGAATGCTTGGTGAGTGAAAATGATTTCACTTACCCCCTTTTATTAGCAAATAAATACCTAAAAGTGAATGCTAGTGGAAGATTGAGTGCTTCAAATAACTACTCAAAATCCTTTCACAATTCTTTTGCTTGCTCTTAACTTGCCTTTTCTTCGCTATGAATGCTTGAATGCTTGGTGAGTGAAAATGATTTCACTTGCCCCCTTTTATCAGCAAATAAAACCCTAATTTTCTATAATAAATTCTTTGCCAACAACCCTATGGATGTCAATTTCACAGTCATGTGCCAGGTGAACCTTCATCGATGATGAACACAACTCTCCAGATCTCCTTAGATCTCTTTTGGGGTAATATGCAAAATTTAGCAATGAATTTTCCAACCCCTGAGGCTTATGCCTCTATTGGTGGAGGAATACCCTATTCTACCAGTGGAGTTACCAGTGTAGATCCATCTCCACTTGGTTCTTCAAATTTTCTAACCCATCTCTTGGTGTGATCTTGTTGTATTTAATCTACCTTCTACTTTCCTTTCTCATTATCTTTATCATTATTAACCGGTTGAGTCTTGCTTCTGCAATACTTAGCAATATGACCTATTTTGTTGCATGCATAACATGTAACATTGTTCTTCTAAATTGCTTTGACATATTTGGTATCATTTATTGACCTACAATGATTAGCAAAATGTCCAAACTTTCCACATGCATGACATTTAACATTCATTCTGCAATCTTTGATCTATGACCATATTTTTGTAATTTGTGCATTGACCGGGAACAAAATTGTAGTTTTGATTTGCTTTATTTCTATATTGTTTAGCTATATGCCCAAATTTGTTGCAAACAAAACATCTACCATTGAATTTATAAGCATTAGATTGTCTTATCGGTTTCCTCTGTTCTTATGAGTTCTGCATTGTGGTTGTCTAATCTTCATTTGTAGTACCAGAGCTTTCACCTTGTACAAATCCAAGTCCTCTAGAATCATCAATCTGTCTTTGTCTTTTCAATAAGTCATCCAACTGTGCAACACTGATCCTAAAATTTTCTTTATATTCACTTGCAGTAGTGAGATAATCTCTCAGAGTACTTATTTGTCTTTCAAGTTCTTATTCATTGTTCCGGGAGTGTGCCAAATTAGTTCTCAACAAATTATTCTCATGAGTCAACCTGCCTCATTCATCAAATTTGTTCTTCAAAGATATAACAAGATTATCTTCCTTCTTCTTTCTATCCTCAATATCTTTTGATAACCTCATAGGAAGATCTTGCATTTCATTCTTCATAAGCATGTTTGCTTGACTTAGTTTCTGACATTGTTCCTTCAGAGCATTCTTCTCCTCATCATCCGGTTTTTGCAAAAGTTCTTTTCTCTTGGATTGAGAAGATGATAACCTTTCTTGTAGGATAAGAATGAATTCATTTGCAGAATTCAATTCTTCTTGCAATTTCAAGTTCTTCATCCTTTCGGCATCATAATCCTCAAGAGCCATCTCAAGTTGCTTCTCCATAGCCATGTTCAAATATTCCAATTTCAAGATCTTTCTCAATCTATTAAACTTCTTCTGAGGTACCAGGCTCTGATACCAATTGTTGGGATCCAAGAACATTGAGAGAGGGGGGGGGGAGTGAATCAGTGTTTTGTTGCTATGAACAGTTTTATCCTTTTATACCATACACATATAAACCAGTAAACAAATAAACATATAACAAGAAGAAAATAAACCATCCACATAAATGAACACCATAACACAAAAAATTTATACGTGGAAAACCTCAAAGAGGAAAAACCACAGTGGGATTTGTGACCCACAAAATCAGCTCACTGGCCATATGAAAAGATATTATATATAATAGGGGCCTACACATGCAGGAAGGCACACTACCTAGAGCATACTGCTCATCACTAAAGAGCCTCAATGACTACAAGATTTCTACTAAAGTAAATTACTAAAAAATGAACTCAAGAATGCATCTTCTATGCCAAATAGAGTTTTGGTTGGCTTTGCTCTGTATTGGTTCATAAACCCTGAACTACTACTGGTATCTCTTCTCCTCCAAGAATGATTTTCCAAGCTATCTACATATCATTGCATGATATAACATTCACATACAAAATGATCTTCATACATATATTTTGTAGTACCCTCCTCATTTGAACTCATTAGACTCATATTTTACTATTGTTTACTTTCTGTGGATACATTACCATGATGTGTTATTCAAACTTATATGACATTATTTTATTCTTTATCTAGATATGAGATGCATAATTTATTCGCAGTATTTAAGTACTTGTGATTTATGGCATTTTATGGATTATTGCTATGTACTGACACTTTATTTTATCTATGCAATGTGAAATTATATGTTGTGTGTCTGTGAGTGTATTCGATGAAAGGGGATGATTTTCCTTCACTCATTTCGGTGAGATAGGGAACGTCGTGATTCTCCTTCACTGGTGTGCATGGCATGTTTTCTATATTGTATATATGCATGTGTGGTTCGATGATGCAGGATATTGTAGGTACAAGTATTGGGTAGGTATGAGGTATAGTCTCCACCTGGCTTCACAGGTCTGAGCATGCCTTATATTGTCTGATGGAAGTGGAGGAGGTAGTAGTTGACCCTATTTTAACCGGTTACATTCTTGTGAGTGTCGTCACTTGGTCATCCTGTTAGTTTGTTCAGCCTTCGTGTATTGTCGTTTGACTTTTCCTGAGTCTTTGCTTGGGGTTTGTTCAGTTTGTGTGTTTTAGTGGATTTAATTAATTAATTAAATTTATGGAGTTATCTCATAGTTGGTATTTTTGAATTATGTATTTTTTGCATTGAGATTATAAAGTTAATTAATTAAAAGAAGTTACTAAATTAAGTTGCAAGCTGCATGATATTAGAAATATATTTTATTTAAATTTTCGTGAAAAATAAATTAGATTAATTTCATTTATTGTTTCCTAGAATTTTAAATAAATAAATGAATAAAAGAATAAATAAATAAATACATAAATGAATAAAAGAGTAAATTAGAATTAAAGTATTGCTTTAATTCCTTTTTTAGGAAATCATGTGTTAGACTTCCACTATGTTATTAAACATGCTATTGTTATAATTAATGCACTTAATCTTTTTTAAAAATATATATTTCACCCTTTAGTTGCCTAGTTGTGTTGTTTTCCTTTAGGGTTCCTGGTGAGGCATTACATTTGGTATTAGAGCCCAAGTTTCAACACTAGGTACTTTGGGTTTGTAGTGAGCCTATTCAGCTTGACCTTTTTGCTTAGGTCTTAATGTTTGTGTTTCTCTTGTCTTATCCTTACTGTAGATCTAAACCATTTTCTCTTTAACAGTGCTAGGTCATGGCTAGGAAAGCTAGGGGAGGTGGCCGGTAGAGTTGGCTATAGGTGTTTGTGTCTCTATATATGCCTTCATTCCTAGTTGTGAGTTGGACCTAGGAACCATAGTTACCTCAGTTGACCTTCGAGTCATTCCTTTGGGTTCTTATGGAGTTGTGTTGGGAATGGATTAACTTTCATCTCATAGTGCTTGTGTAGGCTATCGCAAGAAGACAGTGGAGTGTTTAGATGACCTTGGTAGGGAAGTGGAGATTGTTGGAGTTCAGAGACCGATATCCCTATGTATGATCTCTGCTATGAAACTTAAGTTGTGCATGCATAAAGGTGTCATCTTTTTGCAGTTACTCTTGAGGATGTGGATGAGTCAGAGAGTTGAGAAGTCTCTCTTGATGGTCACCCTATTCTTTGAGAGTATGCTGATGTGTTTTCATTGGATATTCCTGGTATGCCTGTGAAGCGAGACATAGACTTTTGTATTGATTTGGTTCCTAGTGCAGAACCTATTTCGAGAGCTCCATATCAGATGACTACTTAGGAGTTGAGTGAGTTGAATTTGTAGATAGAAGAATTGTTGGCCAAGGGGTTCATTCCTCCTAGTGTTTCCCCTTGGGGTGCACCTGTTATCTTCGTTAAGAAGAAAGATGGTTCTCTTCAGTTATGCATTGATTATTGACAGCTGAATAAGGCAACCATCCAAAATTGATATCCATTGCCTCATATAGATGATATTTTCGATCAGGTAAAGGGAGCCAATGTGTTCTTGAAGATTGATCTAAAATCTGGGTACCATCAATTGCGTATTTAGGATGTAGACATTCATAAGACAACATTTCATACTCGTTATGGTCACTATGAGTTCACAGTGGTGCCATTTGTGTTGACGAATGCACCTTCAGTTTTCATGACCCTCATGAATGGGGTTTTTTGCACCTACCTTGATCATTTTTTCATTGTATTCTTGGATGACATTCTGATTTATTCTAGAACTATGGAAGAGCATGAGGGTCACTTACATCAAGTATTGCAGTGCTTGAGGGAGAATTAGCTTTATACCAATTTGGTGAAGTGTGACTTCTTCCAGTCTGAGGTAAACTATCTTGGTCATGTGGTTTTAGGAGAAGGTATATCCATAGTTCCTTCAAAGATCCAAGCCATTGTTGATTGGTCAGCGTCGACCAATATTTTGGAAACTAGGAGTTTTATGGGTTTGGCCAGATATTACTGTTGCTTTGTTCAGGGCTTTTCCCAGATAGGACACCCGATTACTTCTCTTCAGAGGAAACGGAAGAATTTTGTTTGGTCAGAGTAGTGTGAGGAAACTTTTTGTACCTTGAAGGAACTCCTTGTCAGTGCTCCAATTTTGGTAGTTCCTAATCCATCTAGAGATTTTATGGTATGCACAGATGCCTCTTTGGAAGGTATAGGTGCAGTGCTTATGCAAGATGGACGTGTGGTTGCTTATGAGTCTCGCAAACTCAAGAACCACAAGTTGAACTATCCAATTCATGATTTAGAGTTGGCAGTTGTAGTTCATGCTTTGATTAGATGGCGGCATTTCTTTTTAGGGCGTCAGTTTGAGCTCCATAGTGATCACCGTAGTCTGCAATATATATTCACTTAGCCGAACTTGAATGCTCGACAGTGGAGATGGATGGAATTCTTCTGCAAGTATGATTTTGAGGTTTGTTATATTCAGAGGAAAGAGAACCTAGTGGCAGATGCTTTGAGTCATAGGCGGCATGAAGTTTCAGCATTGTCCCTTGGAGTAGACTAGAGAAAGAGGATTCTTGGAGTTATTTCTCAGGATACTTGGTATCAGGATGTTAGAGCCATGAGAGTCCAGAAGGCCTTTAGAAGGTAGATTTTCTGGATATAACCTTGAGGCAGATGGACTTCTTCGTCACCTTGGATGGATCTATGTACCTTCTTTGGAGGGTCTTCGCGTGTTGATCATGACTAAAGCCCATTGTGCGCCTTACTCGACACACCCAAGTGTCAAGAAGATGCACGTAGATCTTAGACAGATTTATCATTGGGCTGGTATGAAATGTGACATTTCTAATTTTGTGTCGAAGTGTTTAGAGTGTCAGTGGGTGAAGGCAGAGCATTAGCACCCGACAGGGCTTTTACAGCTTAATTTGGTACCAGATTGAAAATAGGATATCATTTCCATGGATTTCATTGTTGGTTTGCTTGTCTCTTCACGTTGTCACGATGCCATCATGGTCATAGTTGATAGATTGACAAAGGTTTCTCACTTTGTTCTTATTCGAGCTTCCTAAACAGCAATAGTGGTGGCATGAGTCTTCTTGGAAGATGTAGTGACATTGCATGGGATTTCAAGGTGGATCATTTTTGATAGAGATCTTGTCTTTACCTCAGCATTGTGGACCTCACTTTAGCATGCTTTGGAGACTCAGTTGAATTTTAGTTCAGCTTATCACCCAAAGACAGATGGTCAGACTGAGTGAGTGAATCAGGTTTTGGAGGACATGCTTCGAATGCATGTTATGGACCAACAGTCACAGTAGGAGGATTATATCTATCTAGTGGAATTTTCTTATAACAATGGATATCATAGCTCCATAGGTATGTCCCCCTTTCAGGCATTGTATGGTCATCCTTGTTGTACTCCTTTGAGTTGTGATTGGCTAGAGGATAGGGTGCTTATAGGACCGGATATTCTTTGAGAGATGGAGCAATAGGTAGAGAAGATTCTGGTGCAGGAGCACCTGAGCACCTGAATGCTCAAATCCTAGCAGGTATTGCATTTTATTGCAAATTAAGAATGTGTGTTTGTTTTATGCTTCTAGTAGATTTAATAGGTTTTTTTTGTGGTGTAATAAGGTTTGGAACTCATTTGTGTTTAAGAGTTTCCAAGATTTTTGTTTTTTTCTCAATGGGCCAAAAATTGTCAATTTTGGGTCCAAATGAGCATTTTTTGAATTTTTGATGTTGTAAAGCCTTGAAAGGAATTGGAGCATATTTATTTAGTGTTTCTAATGATTTTGAGTCATTGGTTTGAGTGCCAAGTCACCGGGAGTCAAAATGCAACTTTTTGAGCAACAAAAGTTGTCAAAAGTTGTCAAAAAGCTGTCAAAAAGTGCAAAAAAGTGACTTTTGGTGGTTTTGGTTAGTTCCAGCATGTACCTATCTATACAAAGGCTTCAATAAGTTGGCACATGTATAAAAACCATGTTCCCATCATTGTATGTGTAGTTCATGTTGGAAAAGTAAGAGAAATACTTGTTTTGCTCTTGTTTTTGTGAGTTTTAACTAGTTTCCTGCACTTTTGAGAGTACAGTCCGTACCATGGCTTCATGAGTCTATACTACTCCTATTTTTGATTTGTGTGATCTCATTTGATGTTTGAGTAGTGATTTGGAACAATTTTTGTTTGGAGTGTTCTTGAGAAAGGCATTGTTTTGTGGTTCCAATGGAAGATCATTCATGGTCCAATTAATTTCTTCAAAGTCTCTTCATCCATGGCTTTGAGGAAATTTGTTGGATCCTCTGTTCATACTATATCATACATCCATTTTCCTTTTCTAGCAATGCACAAGTGTTTGTAAACCCATGGCAAGTATGTGAAGTGATCAACTTGGCTTGGGTATTCTTAATGTTGTGTGAATGGTACTTTGCTGTTCATAGCACTGTACTTTGAAATGTTGAAGAAGAATCAAGTTGGCAAGAGTCATAATTGCATTTTATCATCCTTGTCTCTCTCATGACTTGGTTGGATGCAAGAAGCAAAGGTGTAATCAGATTGTAAAACAATGTGTCACTGTTTCATTGTTGAAATCTCAGTGCCAACCTCCCTCAAGGACAGTATGGAATGATGGATTTTTTTTTTATGTATCATGGAATGTATTGAACAGTGTTTTCAATGTTAAGAAGACAAGATACACAATTTGTTTGTAAAGGACCTAAATAAGGATCCTAGAAAAGTGTATCCTCTGTCACAGTCTTAGAATGCTGTCATGTTTTGTGGCATCTTTGAGTGTTCAAACTTATAAGGTCCTTGAAGAGGATATATGTATTATTTTACCTTGCCATTAACACCTTTTTCCAGGCCAGGGACAGAGTGAAGAAGTAAAATAAAAGAAAGAAAGAAAGTGTAAACAGTTTTAAGACTATTAAAGTGCAGTGATGGCGGGTGTATGAGCAAACAGTCATAAGAAATCCTTTCCTATTTGCTTTGCAGGGTGTTCCAACTTATGTCAAGTCTTTGTTGCATCCATATTTGATATACTTTCATTGTAATTGGTTTATCAATGTTGAAAATGTGTGTAAAACATTAAAAACATCGTTGTCCCAGTCCTCTAGACTGTTATTTCTGTGTAAGGGCAGCAGTATGGCATTTGTTTAACATAATGACAATATTCTAAGTTGGCTTTTGGATCCTTGGAAGTGTTTGATAGATGTCATAGCAAGGTTTGAACTTTTAAATTGGGTCTAGTATCATGGAGAAGACTTTTAATTTACAAACCCTCACTAAAACCTTCAAAAACCCTTGAAAAATGCCTCTTTTGTGGGACAGTCCTCAATCAGTCCATACAGTACTTGCCATAGAAAAAATCCTTGAGTCTTCATCATCAATAGACCACATCTCCAAGGGTTTTCCATGAAGTTTAGCAGGTTGAGCAAGGTGAACAAATTTCACTAAAAACTAGGGCTAATTCTAGTAGCCTTTTTGGAGCAAATTATATAGTTCTGCTATATTCTCCTATATCCACACATTTCATATTACTCAAAATAACCTAGCATACTGACCTATACACCCATTACAAATAATATGCCTTATGTCTACTTACAATACATTTACAAAAGATATTCAATGTCGGCCTTGACAATAATTAAAAAATAATTTATTAAGTAAATCCTCCTTGATGTCAGCTTCCAATGAAGTATTGATGCTGGTGTCGGTGTTGATGTAGCCCTAAATGCTCCAAAGTGGGTATCTATCAGTATATGCCTCCTAGTGTCAATATATGACTTCCATATGATCTTCTTGCCATTAATAACAACAAAATGAATCCAATGAGTCTCGATTGCCAAATAAATCAAGCTTCAAAACATATTTATCTAGTCTTGCATACCAAGCTCTAGGGGCTTGTTTCAATCCATATAAAGTTTTCTTTAACCTGCAAACCATGTTTTTATCATCTGAAAGTGAAAATCCATCAAGTTTCTCAATATAAACTTTCTCTTCAAGATATCCATTCAGAAATGCACACTTAACATCTATCCGATAAACCTTGTAATTCTTATCAACAACATAAGCAATAAATAATCTCACAGCTTCAATCCTAGCTACCGGTGCAAAGGTTTCACCATAATCAATTCCTTCCTTCTGATAATATCCTTTACAAACTAATCTAGCTTTATTCCTCACAAATTTTCCATCCTCATTTAATTTATTCCTAAAAACCCATTTATTTCCAATAACATTTTTATTTTTAGGTTGGGGAACTAAAGTCCATGTGTTATTCTTTTATATCTAGTCCAATTCTTCTTCCATAGCTTTCATCCAATCTTCATCTTTATAAGCTTCAATTGCTGATGTCGATTCAACTTGAGAAATAAAATATACCTCATCAGCTGCCAACCTTTCTTCTTGTCATCACTCATTTGCTTTTGTCTCCAATGATCTGATCTTTGGAATGATTCAACCTTACATACCTAGGAGTCTTTTGATTTTTTGTTCCTTTGTCCTGATCTTCAATTACTGTTGAATTTTTTGATACTACTGAAGTAACTGGTTCAAAATTATGTTCTGGTATAGGTGCTACCGGTTCAGGTATGATCATTTCCAATGCTGGTTCTCTCTCATAAGTTTTGATTTGACATCTATTCTGCTAATCCACTTTGACATTTGTGCTCTCCACAATTCTCTGCAATATTTTGTTATAGCATCTATATTCTTTGCTTTCATTAGAATAACTAAGAAATATTCTTTCATCACATCTAGGATCAAACTTTCCAATGGAAACATCTCTTTTGATATAGCATTTACTACCAAAGATTTTGAAATAGTTAACTATCAGTGTATGACCAAACCATAGCTCATAAGTTGTCCTACTGATATCTCCTTTGATATGAACTCTGTTGAATGTGTTGCCATGCTTACAGCTTCTCTCCAATAGATATGAGGCAGATTAGCTTCCATAATCATGGTTCTAGCTGCATCTAAGATAGTTTTGTTCTTCCTTTCCACAACTCCATTTTTGCTAAGGTGTCTGGGGTGTAGACAACTATCTCCTTTTCCCATTCTTCTCACAGTACCTGTTAAATTCATTGGATGTGAATTCTCCACCCTGATCTGACCTTAAAAATTTAATCTTCAAACATGTCTCAGTCTCAACTTTAGCTTTAAAGATTTTAAACTTTGTAAATGCTTCAGACTTTTCCCTTAGAAAAGTAACCCACATCATTCTAGAATGATCATCAATGATTAGCATGAAATATCTCACCCTAAAAACTTTTGATTCTAGTAGGACCACACAAATCAACATGAATAAGATCAAGAACACAATTAGATTTGTCTTGTATACTCTTAAAAGTAATTCTGACTTGCTTTCCAATTTGACATTCCTTACATACCGGATTATAGGGTTTTACAATCTTAGGTATATCTCTAACTTCTTTAGTAGAATTGATCTTAACAATGCAATCAAAATTCACATGACACAACCTCTTATGCCATAGCCAACTATCATCAATTTGTGCAATCAAACATGTCTTCTCACCGGAGTTCAAATGAAAGATATTACCTTTAGTCTGTGTACCGGTTGCAATTTCCTATCTAGATCTGTTGATAATCTTGCATTTTCCATCCTTGAACTTAACAGAAATCCCTTATCCACCAACTATCCTACACAAAAGATTATGCCTTAAACCTTTAACATAATAAACATTATCAGTGTTGTGCTTATCATCCAATGATATTGTTCCTTTTCCCTTGATCATATATGCTTTGTCATCTTCAAATCTAATCAGACCACCATCAAATTCTTGCATACATAAGAACTTCCTTTTATCTCCAGTCATATGATGTGAACATCCACTGTCAATTATGCATTCATCCTTGTCTTCAATTTTAGCAGTAAGAGCCTTCTCTTCAGGTACCAAATCATCTCCTTGATAGACAAAAATACCCATTCCTTTCTGTTTATGGTGAAAGCGGAAACAACAATATTGAAAGACTAAATGAATTCAACCACAAAACCCTAGCCTAAAAAAAACAAAGATCCACTATAACATATGAAGATTACCTAAGACAATTCAAATCAAATGACATCACAAAGATTATACCATCACATGTCTAATAGGGTTTGGATCTCCATTCTTCCTATCTTCATTGATCTTGCTTGATATATTTGCTCTCAGATTTTATGTGTGTACAAGAGCTCAACAAATAATGGAAATATGGTTGCAAGTAGGCTTGATCGCATATGAAAGTTTGAAAGCATAGTCAGAGGGTTGATAATGAACGAAGCATCTTCTTATATAGAAGACACTATAAGAAATGGAGGGATAATATTAAGAGGTGTAAAAGATAAATGGTTGGCTATGATTAGAGGGTAGGTAAAGAAAATAAGAAAATAATGAGAGGGTAGGTAGTGTATGAATTAAGAGATGAATGACATGTGTCATGGCTAGAAAAGGTTAATGAATTAATTAAATAAATAAAAATTTATTTATTTAATAGAAGAAGTGAGATCAATTAAATAAATAAAAGGATTTATTTAATTTAGAAAAGGATAATTTAAATAAATAAAGATTTATTCAATTAATAGAAGAATTAGGCTTAAATAATTAAATAAATAAAGATATTTATTTAACTAGACTGGACAATTTTAGGTGCCTACATTTTGCCCCTCTTTGAGACTATGCAGCTTACTACGTTGTTTCAAACAAGATAAGATGAACTAATACAAAGTTGCCCCAAGATGGGAATGATATGACCCCTCGAGAGATTAGATGAAAATGTCTGAAAAGATTGTAGACAATCTCTTGATAAGAAAGAACGGTTATAATGGACTGACCGGATGGAGTGACAGAGTCATAGGATAAAGAAGACTGACACGGGGGAAAAAATCCTCATTGTCATCCACACATCTAAGAGATTGGGGTGCAGAGAGAGCATAGAGAAGCAACAGTCAGCAACGATGGCATTGGTTCACAGATTTGATCGCGTTCGCCAATTTCAAAGGCCAACAGATGCAGGAGAGCCGGTAAGTACCACAAAACCTCCTTGTACTTTGTCGCATTAAATGTTGTCATAAATACATGCTAGGTAGCGCAATAAATGCATATTAGGTATGTCAAGCAGGGGGATAAAATGCTAAGGCATGTCTGTGTTGGTGCAAGGCACGTCTGGGATGGCTAGGCATGTCTGTGTTTGTGCCAGATGTGTCTATGAATGCAGCAGTGTCTGTGTCAGATGTGAGCACGTCTATGTTGTGCAGGGACATCTATGTAGTATGAGTGCATCTAGGTAGATCAGAGGCACACCTGCGTGATGCAGCCATGTCTATGCAGAGAAGGCACATATGTGCAATATGTAAGCGTGCTTATGTCATGAAGGCGCGTTTATGTCTTCTAGGCCAAATCGGTAGTTTTGTGATAAACATACATTGTCGATTGGATAAGCTATTGAGAGGATACACTCAAGCAGGTCCTCTAGGGAAGACTAGAATAGCAGATAGGGCTAGGATTGACAATTTTGTGATAGAACATACATTGCCAATCAGGAAACTACTCAAGAGGATACACTCAAGTAGAGGCCCTAGGATAAGATAAATTGAGGCACTTTGTGATGAATAAGGAATTCCAAAACATAGTACTTTGTGATGAATAGGAAGTACTTTAAGAAATAGCACTTTGTGATGAACAGGGAGTGCAAAAACATAGTTCTTTGTGATGAATAGGGAGTACCACTAGGATAGGAAGCAACACTTTGTGATGAACATGGAGTATTTCTAGGATAGAGTGCCATAAGAACTTATGATAAGAAGCAACACTTTTTGATGAATGGGGAATGCCACTTTAACTGACATAGTTGATTTTCTTAACTACTAGAGGACCTATCTATGCTGGAGTCACGAAAGAGACTCCCATCGACTCAGAGTTTGCAGCAGAGCTGAGAGTCGAGGAGAGAACCACAATTCAGGCTATGGGCCTGCAACATATTTTGTATGTACCTGAGTTTCGGGTGAACATGGGATTGTTGACTGCTTTAGCTAAGAGATGGCACTCAGAGACATGTACATTTTATTTTCTGATGGGTGAGATGACAGTCACCTTAGAGGATGTATACAGGATACTGCGGATACCAATCGATGGGGAGTTAGTACCCTATGATCGAGATGGAGACAGGGATGCACTGATGAGTGTTCCAGGATCCAAGATTAGAGATCAGGGCTAGACACGTGGCTTGGGATACCATGAAACAGACAAGATTAGCACTACCAGCAGTGTTGGCAGGAGTGATTAGTGGGTTCCTCTATCCGGATAGGGTGACGTGAGGATTGGCTATGGGATGGGGGAGTTCACAGGAAACATTGGTGACAGAGCACACCAGGTTTGCATGGGGACCATTTTTGTTGGTACACTTGTACTATGAGTTACATCAATTTGTATACCATGGATCAGCAGGATTGGGCTACGGAGTTACATTATTGCAAGTTTGGGCATATGAACATCTGCCGGTGACACGACTGATTCATTTCAGAGGTAGGGGCCATGGGTGTAGTTTTGTGCATTTGTATGATATGATTACATCTCAACCATGGATTGGGAGATTAGAGTACTGGCATAGGGTCATTGATGAGCTTGATAGTGTAGTATGGAGGTCATACTGAGAGCATGAGGAGTGGGAGGATGATGCAGTGGAGCTGCCATATGTGTTTAGGAGCAGATATCTGATTGGACAGATGTCATATGTTATTGAGAGGCAGTTGGTGGATAGGGTGGGCAGGCAGTTTGGTAGGATACAACGGATGCTACGGGGTTTTGGGATGTATGCGCGAATAGTGAGAAATCAAGCACACTTCAGACCATTATTGTCTTATGATCAAGAAGTGATGTAGTTGGTAGAGATGATTCTCTTGCCTTGGGATATGTGGCCAGACATAGAGGATGCAAGGATGGATGTAGAGTATACTGCATATTGGGAAGAGCATTCATTTCCACTGCTGACAGATCCAGGGGAGCCGATGGATAGAAATGGCGGAGGTGATGGAGATGATGATGGAGATGGCAGGGGTGGAGGCCGACAAAGGAGGTAGGGTGCAGTAGGAGAGAAAAGAGTGGCTCTGAGGAGAGAGGGTGGAGAGGAGAGGTAGGCTTGGCAAGCTCATATAGTGAGGGGCAAAGGTGGATTGCCTTTACAGGTGCCAGTAGCACAGGTTCCCAGACAGGGACAAGAACATGGATAGGGACAGGGACAAGAACATGGATAGGGACAGGGACAAGGGCAGCCATAGGAGAAGCCACAGGTACAGGGATAGGGTGAGGGGGGAGAGGAGGAGGATGAGTTACTAGCTTTGAGGGAGATCTGGCAAGGATAGGCAGATGAGATCCAGGATCTAGAGCAGAAGACAGCTGAGGGATACTGAGCAGGAGAGGGATCAGGCTATCCAACACTATACAAAGGTTGAGACAGCATTGAGGACAGGGAGGCAGGAAGTAGAGGACATAGGAGCTCGATATGCCTATGTTCTATGGGCCGGGGAGGAGATAGGCTACTGAAGAGACCTATACTATTGAGCAGTGCCACCAGAGTAGTGGGCTAGGAGCTTCCATAGACCATCGCAGACTACGATGACCACTGGAAGGAGAGGTGGGAGATAGGCATCTAGCGGTGGGGTCATGGGTCCTTCACCACCACCAGATAGAGGGGATAGGAGAGATGATCCTAGGGTGGGTCTTTCCATGGCTCAAACTCCATCAAGGCCAGCCGGCTCCAAGGGTGGGAGTTCATCATAGCCTAGAAGGCTCCCTATGTATCATTTTTGTATGATTTTGTATGATGACACCTTCTGGTGATTGTAGCCATATGTATTTGAATCATTGTATCATGACACTTATGATTATATATATATGAGATTCATCCTTGCAGAAGCTATATGCATGTGTACCTATGTGATGTATGTTTCTATGTGATTCTTATGATATGGATACAAATATGTACATGATGGAATGCAATATTTTTGTTCTTTTATGTTTTATATGTTTATACAAATGCAAATGAGAATGTATGAAATGTAGATGAATATGATAATGCAAGTAAATATTTACATGATGAGAATGTAAAATGTGCTACCATGTGTTATGTGCAGGATGTGATGCAATTGTGATATCTATACCTATGTATGAAATGCTTAATATGTGGCAATGCAGGTGCAACTACATGAAATGCAAATATTTTTGGTGTGTCATTATACTCAGTCATGTGATAGCAGGCTACACAGACTTAAGAAAGATGATGGAGGTAAATCAAGAAAGGGGGATGGAAGATAGAAGATATGGAAGTGAAAGAGATTCTTGTGCATTATCATCATTGAGCTTTATTATGGCAAATAGGTTATGACAATCAGATATATGTTCGACCCAGAAAGTCATTGTACCCATTTGCATGGAGATCAAACATTCATAAACAAGGAATGCCCCAGTTCACACTAGACTCATAGTGTCCTCATATCCTTGGACAAGTCATAGAATTACTAAGAGTCAATCCACAGACAGTAAAGAAAAATAGGTGACGATACCCCATCCTCACCTTTCTAGTCAAAAACATCTTGGAGATAAAATCTCTAGTCAGAGACATCCTGGAAAAGCTAAAAGACATGTCACCAAAAAGATAAAATCAAAAGAAAACCAAGACTCGACACCAATATCCACTGTGGTCCTCAGGTTTAGTGTCTCTTGTCACTTGTATAAGTCTATTTGATTGTGGTCACAATGTTTACTTTCACAAAAGGATAGATAGCACCGAACCATAATGTTGTTTGAGTCTATTGAAAGATTTGATTTGTTGAAGCCCATTGTTGTTGTGTCTCATTTGAAACTGATACTTTATTGCGGAGGAGATGAAAATTTATTGCGGATTGGCGATGCAAATGTTTCTTTATTGTAGATTGTACATGGATAGACTAAAGAAAATTGAAAGAAAATGTACTCCTCAGAATGTGTGATGCTCTTAGTTCCACGCCCATCACTAGATGTAGAATTTTCCTTAGCCACAAATAGGAGATGATTTATTATGGATGGAAAGGGTGAAAAGGAATGTTGTTGTGAATGGCTAACCAATATTAGGTAGATCAATAACAAGCCATGATGGGAATGTGTAAATTTTATTATGGATGAAGAGGTTGTGAGTGTGTGCAAAGTGAAGGATGAAAGTGAATCCTGAAGGAGGGAGGAGAAATGTCTCTACGCATGGCATTGGTGACCTGGTTTTCACCATGGTACTTGCCCAGGGCGCCACTGAAGTGGTTTTCACTATTGGACGAATTTATTTCTCTTTACTTTTTTTTTTGTGTGTCACAAGAGGCATTTGCAAGGTTCTCACCAAGTAACGATTTTTTATTTTTATGATTTTTTTTGTATTTTTGAATTAGGATACTCTGAAGATCTATGTGTAAAACCTATGAAGGTGCATGTTGTTGATAGGATCCTCCAAAGTTTCACCATCTAGAGTTGAGAGCTGATATGCACTGGATCCATAGGCTTTTGTGATGTTGTAAGGACCAAGCCAATTTGGTTCGAATTTGACCTTCTTCTCTCTATCTTGCTGATTTTTAGGATTTTCTATGAGAACTAAGTCACCTACCTCAAATGTGCAAGGCTTGACTTTATGATTGTAACTACAACTCATTCATTGTTGATAAGCCTTGAGATGATTAAAAGTAGTTTGTCTTTGTTCATCCAATAGTTCAAGTTCCTATAAGCGAGAGACCCTATAGTTTTCATCACTGATAATGTTTTGCAAAGAGACTCATAAAGAGGGTAACTCGACCTCAATAGGAAAGATAACTTCAGTGTCGTAGACAAGTGAATAAGGTGTGGCTCTTGTAGGTGTGCAGACACTTGTGCGGTAAGCCTAGAGTGCGGGATTAAGTTGGATATGCCAATTGCGGCCAGTGTCATCAACTGTCTTTTTTAAGATTTTAAGAATGGTTTTATTAGATGCCTCAGCTTGGCCATTACCTTGGGGGTAATAGGGTGTGGAGAAATGATGGGTAATATGGAAGCGATCACAAAGTTCATGAACATCTTGATTTTTGAAGGGACGCCCATTATCGGTGATGATAGAAATAGGAATACCATATCGACAAATGATGAGGTTGAGGATGAATGTAGCAATCTATTTTCTAGTGACTTGTGTAAGAGGCACATATTCAATCCATTTTGTGAAATGCTTTATGGCGGTGATGATGAATTTATGTCCATTAGAGGAAGCAGGGTGAATCTTTCTTATGAGATCGAGTCCCCATTGGCAAAAAGGCCAAGGAGTTGTAATCGGTTGAAGTTCTTGCGGTGGCACATGAATGAGGTCTCCATGAAGTTGACATTGTTTACATTTCTTGACAAACTGATCTGAGTCTTTTTCCATATTGGGCCATTAATATCTAGTGCTAATGAGTTTCTTGGCTAAGGTAGGACGACTAGAATGTGACTACATATCCCTTCATGAACTTCACGTAATGCAATCTGAGCTTCATCCCTTTCTAAAAATCTAAGAAGAGTGCCATCTAGGCCTCGACGGTATAGGATATTGGCTAAAATGATGTATTGAGAAGATTGGCGAATAAAAGTGCGACGTTGATTGTTGGATTAGTCAGGAGGAAGGGTATTATTACAAAGGTATGTTGAAAATGGAACCATATAACTAGGAATCAAGACCAACGACACATATCATCTCAGTAGGAGTGATCTCATATGAGGGAACCAAAAGGTTATCCACCAAGAACTCATAGTGGGTTTCATTCTATGGTAGATAGATCAATGAAGCAATAGTAGCCATAGCATATGTGGCTTGATTCTTCTCTCTTGGTATCTACTCAAAGTTTAACTTAATGAAATGTTGTTTCAGGTCATCCACCATTCTTTTGTAAGGCATTATTTTTTTATCTTCTGTTTGGTATTCATCAGTTGCTTGATGAATTACAAGTTGAGAGTCCCCAAAAACATGAAGTTCCTAGATCTTCCACTGAACTGCAATTTGTAATCTAGTTGTTAATGCCTCATATTTTGTTATGTTATTAGTGCAAGGAAATGATAATTGATATGCTTTTGGTATGGAATTCCCTTGAGGTGTGATGAAGAGGATTCCAGCTCCTGCACCATATTGTGTGTATGAGCCATCAAAGTATAGTTGCCAAGGCTTTGTGTGTGATAATATCAAGATGGATTCATCTGGAAATTCTGAAGTTAGAGGAGCATCATCTATCATGGGAGCATCTGCTAATTGATCTGCGATAGCTTGTCCTTTTATTTCTTTTTTGTCTACATATTCAATGTCAAATTCACTCAGGAGCATCACCCATTCGGCTAGTCGACCAGTAAGTGTTGCTTTATTGAGAAGGTATTTTAATGGATCGATTCTTGTGACCAACTTAGTTTTATGAGTTAGCATGTAGTGTTGTAATTTTTGTGAAGCAAAGACCACAGTGAGACATGCATGCTCAATTGGTGTGTAGTTTAGCTCATATCCCACCAAAGTGTGACTGATGTAGTAGATTGCCTTTTCTGTGCCCTTGGCATCTTGTTGTGCTAAGAGTGCCCCCAATGTTGTTGAAGTAGCGGTTATGTATAGTAATAGGGCTTAATCTGGAACTGGTGGCATCAAGACTAGTGGATTTAGAAGATAATCTTTAAATATCTGAAAATCCTATTGATAGTTATCATCCCATTTGAATTTGATGTTTTTGTGTAGCAAGTGCTGAAAAGGATGACATTTATCTGCAAGTTGTGCTATGAATCTTCATATGGACTAGAGTCTCCCTTGCAAAGATCGAAGTAGACTAATATTTCTTGGTGGTTGCATCTCTAGGATTGCCTTGACTTTTGCCAGATCAACTTCAATTCCTCTTTTTGAGACAATGAATCCCAGGAGCTTCCTAGAGGTTACTCCAAAGACACATTTCTTGGGGTTTAATCTTACTTTGTATTTTTCCAACCGATAAAAAATGACTAAAAGTATGTCTAAATTTGTATCTCTATCTATTGATTTGCCCAAGAGGTCATCAACATAATCTTCCGCAGTAACATGCATGAGATCATGAAAGATGGTAGTCATGGCTCTTTGATATGTAGCACCTACATTCTTTAGCCCAAAGGGCATGACATTCCAACAGAAAGTTCCCCAGGGACAAGAAAATGTTGTTTTGTGTTGATCCTCAGATGCGATTTTTATTTGATTATAGCCAGAGAATCCATGCATCAAAGATAACATCGCATGACTTGCTATGAGATCTACGATCAAGTCAATATATGGCAATGGAAAATCATCCTTAGGACAAGCTTTGTTGATGTCTCTAAAATCTGTACATATTCTGATGCTACGATCTAGTTTACTGACAGGCACTAAGTTGGAGATCCATTCAGAATAATCAATTGGGCGTATGAATCCGATATCCAATAATTTTTGAATCTCCGCTTTGACTAATAATGCCACTTGTGGATGCATCTTTCTTCATTTTTGTTTTACTAGTTTTGCCCCCAGTTTGACTATTAAATGATACATTACTAAATCTAGATCCAGTCCAGGCATATCAACATATAACCATGCAAAATTGATTTTTCACTCTGTGAAGAAACATGAACTTTGGCCTTTCTTCCTCTGTCAGAGATTGAGCCAGGAATATGTTATGTCGAATTTCTTCAGTACCAATGTTTGTTTTGATGGTCTCCTCTACTAACATAGATGATATTTATTCATATGATGTCAGGAGAATGTCAAGCCTTCCATCCTCGGGTGCCTCAGAGAGGTTTTCACCCTCGGATACGTCCTTTCTTTTTACCTTTTTGGGGTCAAACAACGCCACATTGTGGTTTTGACCACAAGACCCTTGATTTGTTTTTATTTTTATATTTTTGCGACTGGAAGGCCCAACACCCTCGCCAAAATATGCCACGTTGTTGAGCTCTATAGTGTATCCTCCCTTATGGTCTCCAAGTAGAAGATCATCTCGTATGCCTAGATAGTCAATAAAGGCTTCATCATTTTGGAATGTGTCAAACTGTACATGTCCTTCATGGTCCCAGTCCATAAGTTGGTGGTGAACAAGGGGAAGGACTTCAATATTTTCAAAGTCAGCAGGACTAAGGGTGAAGATGCAGTTATATTCAGTTATGTTGAGGTAGTTGTCAAGGTCATTGTTGACACTCTCCTCATCTGTCTCAATCGTGAGGGAGTCCAAATTGTCATCACTAGTAGCGCATTCCAGAATTGGTGCCCTCATCCGTCATGATTTTAACCTAGAACCTAGAGGCAAAGATTGTGTGGGATCCTTAGGGGTTGTTTCCTGACCAACTTTGAATTTTCTATAAAATTCCTCTTCTTCTATGGGTTCACTTGGTTCTTTGAATGTCTCCATGAGTTCATAGTCATTGGAGGATTTTTCTGAACCCCATTCCCATTCATTGGAGTCGGTGGAATAGTGGTTCTCTTGTTGATCTTTGGCAGCTTTGATTTGTAATTCTTCTTCTGCCTTTTGAGTATTTACCCTGGAAGAAATGAAACCAAGCCCTTTCGAGTGCTCTTTTTTAAATGTCAATCCTAGTTGCAAAGGTTGAATGATGCCTTCCTTTCTTAAGCCAAGAGGACTTTTACCATCATACCCAAACTTTGGTAGGATCTTGAATCCTTTGTCATATTTTTCACATGGTATGCTGATGTGATCCTATGTACCATTTTCAGGGTCTTTGTAAAGCATTTTGTATAAATCTTCTTCTTCCATTCCACCCCACTTTTGGAAGATAGTAGGATCCCACATGAGTGTAATGATAGATACCCTTTTAGTAGGGTGTGGTCGTTCATATTCTTTTGGTGAACTCATAACTTGTTGTAAGCATGTGGTTTGATTCAAAGTGTATTCACCCATGCCTTTGTCCTGATATTTCCCTTTAATCTCACCTTTTTTTGATGTCGAAGGTTTTAATGATTTAGGATCAATGTATGCAGAAGAAGGGACAACTTCCCTATTACTTGGAATGATCGTCTCAGTTTTTGGTCTCAAGTTATTGAAGTATATAAATGGATTAGGATCACCATTAACTGTTATTTCAACTCCATTGTGAGGAAACTTAATGCATTGGTGGTATGTAGATGGGACTGCCCTCATCTCATGAATCTAAGGATGTCCTAGCAATATATTGTATGTGAGATCCAGGTCTAGGACTTAACAAACCACATCCTTTGTAACTGGTCCAAATCTGAGGGGCAAGGTGATTGTGCCCTTGGATGAACGCTCTTCATCATCATATGCTTTGACGGTAATTTTGTTTGTAGCATTCATAGCTTTGTCTGAATATCCTAATTGTATTATTATGTTCAAAGTACATATGTTAAGACTATCTCCTCCATCGATCAGGACTCATTTTATTTGATGTTTGTGTAGGAAGGCTTCAATGTATAAAGGTGCATTATGTGGTTGGCTCATGGAGGCATTGTCATCTTCTTTGAATGTAAGGGAGTGTGGAATGGAAAGGTATCCCACCATGGCTTGAAACTGGTCCACGTTCAAATCAGTAGGGACAAAAGTGTCTCTCAAAGTTTTGTCAAGAATGGCTTTATGTGCAAGGGATATGCGTAAGAGCTCGAGGATGGAGATAAGTGTGGGTGTCTTCCCTAACTGTTCTACAAGGTCATACTCAGGTTTGGTTGATGAGGAAGTGGTGTTTTTAGCTGGAGCACCTTGTAAAGTGAATTTACCTTGACGAGTTGTGACATTACATTTAGAGGTAGGTTTGGAAGAAGATCCAATGCCTTTTAGGACAACCTTGGGTATTTGGGTAGAATTATCAAGCATTTTTTCCTTGATGATAATGGTAGAGACATAATTGTCCATTGAAATGTGATTAATAGTTGAATCATATTTATAGGATGCTTTGGTATAATTGGTCTACTCATCTATGGCTTTGGCTTTTCCCTTGTCATGTTTTGGGAATTGTTCTTTAAACATTTCATGTTCTTGATTGGATGAGTGTCCTTCAATCCTAATGTCACCTCTATCAATGAGATCTTGTATGATGTTCTTTAGCCGATGAGAGTTTCCTATTTTATGTCCCTTGCTCTTATTAAATTCACAATACTCATCATCATTCCACCAATTTAGTTTAACCTTTGGCTCATATGGAGGCAGATCTAGGATTGTTATTATTTTGTTTGCCACTAGCTTCTTGAAAACTGACTCAAGTGATTCTCCCAATATGGTGTACTTCCTTCGTGATTTGGAAGTTATTTGAGTATTCACTTGATTGTTTGTAGAGATTGATCCCGAAAAAATGATTTTGGGTTGTACTGTATTGGCATCAACAACACTATCATTGATTGTGTTCTTGTTTTTATTCCAAAATCTTGGCTTGTCTTTTCCTTTATAGTCCTCTTTGTTTTCTTTGAATATTTTGACAATGCCTTGCTCAATTAGGACCTTTTTTGTCGCTAAGCCTTTTTCAATGATGTCCTTGAAGGTGGAAAAACAAGCTTTTCTCAAGTCATAATCAATGTCTTTGTTAACATTTTGGGTGAACATCTCTACCATTTGTTTTTGTGGAATTTCACAAGAGCATCTGCCAGCTAGATTTCTCCATCTTTGTAAAAATGATGAAAAAGACTCTCCATCATTTTGCTTGGTGTTGCACAAGGTAGTGACTGATATGCCTGTCTCTATGTTGTATGAGAAATGTTGGATAAAAGCTTCTGCTAAGTCACCCCATGATTTAATTCTAGGTGGGAGTTGGGAGAACAATTCCATAGCTTGATCACCTAAGCTCTGTGGGAATAATCTCATCAAATATGTCTCTTTTGTTGCTACCTCAATGCAAGCTGTGAAAAACTATCTTGTATGTGCCTTAGGACCCCCTTTTCCTCTGTACTTATCAAACTTAGGTGTCACAAAGTGTGTAGGAAATGGAGGCATTGGAATGATTTTGTCAAATGGATAGGGACATATGTCTCTCATTGTTTTAGTTGGCTTCGGTGTATTTATGTCCTCCATTTTCTTTTGTAAGTCCTTAATTTGCTGCTCCAAATTGTTCTTAGGTGGAGATAGACTTCTTAGACCATATCCCATACCTGAGCCACCAAGTGGGGGCAGAACATACTGCATATATGGATGGTATTGATCATACACATGTTCATATGGAGGAGGTCTATAGTGATGTTGTGCATAAGGACCATTTGGTATAGAGTCATGATGAGGAATGGAATATTTGTTTTGTCCATGTATACCATACTTGACAAGCATGTCATGAGTTTGTTCTAATGTGTTGCCCCCAAATTTGACGCAGGGTTTCCTTGTGTCCAAATTTTGAACATGCCTTTGGATATCCAATTGCTTTGGTGGTTGGTCCTTAGCATTGGCATGTGATTGAGTATATTTTTCTACATAAGACTTTGATAATGGTCTACGAAGCTGAGTATCATATGCTTGACCATGTATGTATGGGACCTCAGGGTTTTGAAACAAAGATGATGGTGATTCAGGCACAAGATGTGGTCCTCTATTGCCTCCACTATTAGGCCTCCTTTGATCGATGTTGAGTTGAGGTTCTTGCAAAGGTCAATTTTCCATTATTTGAGACATGTCAAAATCATGAGGAATCTTGGCTCCACTTTGTGCCATCACTTGTAAGAAATATTGTCTATCTCTCCTCATTATTTCCTCAACCAATATATTAAAATGGAGATCCATAATGGAGTCTTCTACTTCTGCTGAATGTATAGAAAATTTGTCCATATTGTCATTGTGTGTATCATTGTTGTTTATAGTGTCCATGTTCTCAACATTTTGAGTGTTTCTATAGATGTCCATGTCAGGTAATGTAGTATGATCAGAATTGAAGAAGATATCATTTTCATACTCATAGGCACTCATGTTTGCAGACTCTTGAGCCTCTTTAGCTTCTCTCCTAGATTTTTGGGAATGGGTTTCAACCATGAACTAGGTATTGACCAAGATGTGTGAGACTAGATGAAGACAAAAAGAGTATGAAAGACCAAGAGTTGAATGGAATGTAAATGAATCTGAGGTTTACTTTCAATGTCCAAAGTGTAAGACCAAGTATGTATGTAGTAGAGTAGGTGTGGCTTCCAAAGAGATGATAGTTTCTCTTGATGAGGTAAGTTGACCTTGACTCTAAGTAAGACCAAATGAGACCCAAAGATGATATACCTTGATGAGGGACCACTTAGAAAAATGTTGTTGTATGTAGTGTGTTGACAAAGTAAGATGAGGATAAGCAAGTGACCTTTTGACTCAAGTGTAGACAAATGTGAATGTAATGCAAGGTGTAAAGCAATGATGAAATTTGTGAGACCCAAAAATAGGCTGAATTCTAGATGAAAACCCAGAGAGATAACCTAGGAAGCTCAATAAGTCTGAAACTGATCGTTCTTGTTTGTTGGATTCTAAAGTTTTCTAGTTTTGAACACAGACGTGCCTGTATATTTTATAGACGTGATTAAATGATGCAGACATGGTACTATCAAACACAGATGCGTTTCCAAAAATTTTGTAAATGTATTGTTTTTTAAGAGAACACAAACGTGTTTCTGCTCTGCACAAATGTGGCTAGATGACACAGACATGATTCTATCAGACACAAACGCATTTTTAGAAATTAAGTGCAATTTTTCCAATGTGTGACATTGCTTGTTGTGACCAAATGTGAAATTTTGACTATATTTCCATGACAAGAGGACACAATGTTGATAAGACTCAATGTTTGCAAGTGTTTAGACTCAAAATGACTCAAAGAAAAATGTGTTGTTTTATGTAAAAATGTTTTGATGTTTGGTCTTGAATGATTGAATGTTCAAAAGAAGACAAGTACAATTCTTATGGCTGGCCAAGACAATAGTTGTTGATCCCACATGGGGTTTCCCCTGAGGCTACGCTCTTCAGAGCGGATACTTAGATGCTTGACCCCACTGGCTCCACCCTCGGCACTCACTTCTCTAGGGCAGCCAAGCACCAATCCCCACAAAAAACCCCCCGTGGTGAACTTTGTATCTCTATTAAGAACCGTATGTGTGTGGGTCGCTCCAGAGGTCCGACCTCCTAACCCAACAACTAGAAGGATTTTGGCTTTCTAAAACAAAAAGGTGCTAGTAAGGGCATCCACTCGTGTGGCCATACATGTGGTACTTTCAGCTTTATAAATACAGAAGGCTCCCAGCCAGTAGGGGTTACGCCCTACAACTGATCAAATAAATTTGATCAAACGGGTTTATGGGGAGACATAGTGTCGGTATGAACTAATCAACACACGTTACCCATGGCTTTCACCATGGATACAATTGTTTATAGTGGTTTGGAAGAGGATGGATTTTCCTTGCTACCACTTGGGTCGTTCTCTCCTCACTAGTAGTCCTAATGACCACACGGGGAGACAGGCCCTCTAAAGATTAAACAAAGAGAGCCTATTGCCCAAGACACAAAAGACAATATTTCAATTTTAGTGCACCAATTGAAGTGTTTGATAATCTATGAAAATAAGGCACACAACAAAGATCAAAAGAAAAATCCTTATCAAGGTCCTGCAACAAAGATTTGTTAGTAGTTTGGATTGTTTCAAATGATCACCCCTTCTTGCAAGCACACAAGTTAGGTAAATTTTAGATCCAAAAGACTTTGTGAAATAGGGGTCTTCGACAAAATGATTTTTCTTTGAAAACAAGTTGCACCAATTTCGTTAGCTAGATCTGAAGATGTTAGCTCAAAATAAACTAGATCCGAAATCCGAATGATGAAATAAAGCCTCAAAACTGATAAAAAAAGAAGTGAAATGCAAAAGGTAAAACACAAATGCGGTTAAACCTAACACAAACGCCACTAAAAAATGCAAACATGCCTAGAGAACACAGACATGATTTAGGAACACAAACGCGACCCTGTAATCTGCAAAAAAAAAAAAACTAGTGTCGAAGACGCAAAAGCGAGTCTAGAGGTTACAGACGTGGCAGAAAATAAAAAAGGTGATCTCAAAATACGCAAATGCAAAAATGTCGAAATGTTGTCGGAAATGTCAGATTTGCAACTTCAAAAACACAAAATATGCAATAAAATATGTTAAATGCAAAAGGGACAAGAGTCCCACTGGGCGTGCCAAAATGTTTATGGTGAAAGTGGAAACAACAATATTGAAAGACTAAATGAATTCAACCACAAAACCCTAGCCTAACAACAACAAAAATCCACCATAACATATGAAGATTACTTAAGACAATGAAAATCAAATGAAATCATAAATATTATACCATCACATATCCAATAGGGTCGGATCTCCATTCTTCCTATCTCCATTGATCTTGCTTGATATATTTGCTCTCAGATTTTATGTGTGTACAAGAGCTCAACAAAGAACGGAAATGTGGTTACAAGTAGTGTTGATCGCATATGAAAGTTTGAAAGCATAGTCGAGGGGTTGATAATGAAGGAAGCATCTCCTTATATAGAAGACACTATAAGAAATGGAGGGATAAGATTAAGAGGTGTAAAAGATAAATGGTCGGCTATGATTAGAGGGTAGGTAAAGAAAATAAGAAAATAATGAGAGGGTAGGTAGTGTATGAATTAAGAGATGAATGATATGTGTCATGGGTAGAAAAGGTTAATGAATTAATTAAATAAATAAAGATTTATTTAATTAATAGAAGAATTGGGATCAATTAAATAAATAAAATTATTTATTTAATTTAGAAAAAGATAATTTAAATAAATAAATGTATTTATTTAAATGGGAAATAAGGGTAGAAGAGGGTAAATGAATTAATTAAATAAATAAATATTTATTCAATTAATAGAAGATTTAGGTTTAAATAATTAAATAAATAAAGATATTTATTTAACTAGACTAGACAATTTTAGGTGTCTACACTTTCCATTGTCAGATCCATTGGCTAAATCTTGTGTTGGTTCATCATCAGGATCAGTCACACCTTCCTCATCTACATAGTCTAGCATGATTTGTTTTTGTTTCTCCTATACTTATGCTTGTTCTGATAATCATGGTTAGGCCTGAAATATCTTGTATCTCTTTCTTCAAATTTTGAATTCCTTTCGGGACATCTAGATGCAAAATGACCTATCTTATTTCATGCAAAGCATTTAAAAGGTGATTTTCCTTCATACTTACTTCTTGTCGGTCCTTTAGGTACTCTTATAGAAAATAAGGTTTTAAGTTGCTCAAATTCTTCATCTTCTTTCTTCATATCCTCTAGTTCCTTCACATATAAAGATTTCCAATCACTCTTGTCGGTAGATGATGTAGATGCATGAAAAGAAGGTTCAGATTTCACAGCTCCAGAAGGTCCAAATTCCTCAAGCTTTAAAGAAGATAATTTCCCAACCAAGGTATCCCTATTAATAGAGGTGTTTGCCATAGTTCTCAACTCATTAATTGTAGTAGCCTTCATCTTGTAAGCTAGTGGCAAAGCTCCCAGTACTTTAGAAACTATTTCATCTTTGCTTAGAGATCTACCAAAACATTGAATTCCCAAAACAATCTCATTAACTCTCTCCATAAAAGAAGTAATCCTTTCATATTCTTCCATCTTTAGGTTCTCATACCTTACTTGGTAACCATTAAGTTTAGCAATTTTAATAGTAGGGTCACCTTCATTCAGAGTCTCCAAATTGTCCCATATAGCCTTTGCAATTGATTTGTCAGTTAGTCCCATTATTTGTTGATCAGAAAGTGCACACATAAGGGCTTCTCTAGCTCTACAATCATTCTCAAGCTCTTTATCCAGACCTACCGGAGGAGGATTGCCAGATGCCAGATTAAATGATGTAACACCATTCTCAATGATCTCCCAAATCTCATTTCCAAGATATCTCAGATGAGTCTCCATCTGAATCTTCCATACCCTGTATTTTGTTCCATCAATCCTAGGAATTTCTCTCCAGAAAACAACAGCAGATGAGCTAGATGAACTTGAACTAGTAGATGCCATAGGATCTTCCTCAAGTGGTTAAGCATCTGCAGAGAGAACCAAGCTCTGATACCAATTGTTAGATAACTCAAATAACCAAAGGACAACTAAGAGGGGAAGGTGAATCAGTTGTCACCGGATTACAAAACTTTAAGCATTTATATCCTTATTACTAGAACACATAAACTCAATACCAGAATGCATAAACCAAATACCAAAATAACTGATATATCAATTAAACATAGACATAAATCACAAAATAGTTACCATCCATCCAAAACACATGACACCAGTATTTGTACTTGCAAAACTCGGTAAAGGGAAAAACCATGGTGGGAAGCCTACCCACAGTCAAATAATACTTCTACAGTAAGTATTTGATTACAATATGAGAGCCCTACACATGTAGGAAGGCCAACACCCTAGAGCACACTGCTCATCACAAAAAGGAGCCTTACTGACTACAAAAACATCAGACTACAATCTAGAAAGAAGAGTGAACTACAAGTATAGCATCTCCTATGTTTGATTACAATTCTAGTTAAGCTCAATGCCAGAGGCCTTAAACCTCTCTTACAAACCCAATCCGATCACCTATGATCAACCAAACTTTTTGCATATGATTACAACATTATTCACACATAGATAAACCTATAACCTTGACCTGTATATCATACATAAATATCTTACATCATATTTATACCAACCTAGGACCTAAACAACTAGGTCGGCCACCAAAAAGATAATACAATAAGGTAACAACATAAACCCACAATCCAATGATCAACCAAGTCATCTTAGGCTAAAAAAAATGTAAACCAATCATTAAATCCTACTGATATCACATCAGGAACATCCTCCAACACGTTACAGAAACTGGTCCATAACCTAGATAACACCAGACCCAAAATAGGTCGCCATAAACCAAAACCAACACAACTGATGAACTAGAATATGAACATGATAACCAACAGCATCCTGAAATCCATCTAGAAGCTAACAACACCACTTATCACATGCATCAAAATATCTTCAATAAATCTTTGTCGGTAAAACCCTTACCGATGACCAAAAGGCTTACTAGAAAAAATGATAGCTCTTGAGTCATCAAATCCTAAACCAACTAATCGTCATACACATCTGAATAGCATGAATGATAGATCCAAACCAATTCCATGAAGCAAAGCATACCAGATCCTACCATTTCAATAACACAAACAACCACTCTACCAGAACCAACCAGAAATCGGTAAACAACCAAAATAACTGGTGTTGCCATCAATGCAACACATAATCAATTCCTCCAAATTGCCAATAATATCCTTGGGGCTGAATATTGTCTTATGATTCCATGTCTCTCACAGTAGTCTTTAAACTCATTTGATGTGAACTCACCACCCCGGTCAGACCTCAGACACTTCAGCTTGCATCCACTTTCCTTCTCAACCATCTTCTGAAAGATTTTGAACCTCTCATATGCTTGTAATTTGTCAGGTAGAAAGGTGACCCATGTCATTCTTGAAATACATCAATAAACAACGTGAAGTATCTTTCATCAGCTAAAGCTCTTGTTCTGGTTGGTCCACACAAATCAGTATACACAAGTTCTAAGGGCCTTGAGTTATTATGTTCTTTGGTCTTTAAGGTCACCTTAGTCTACTTACCTCTTAGACATTCATCACAAAATTTTATTGTTGGCTTGATGATCTGTGGTATATTTCTCACATAGCCTTTCTTGCTTACTTTGACCAAATTGTCAAAGTTTATGTAGACTAATCTTTTGTGCCACAACCAACTCTCATCCACTTGTCCCATCATGCATTAAGACTCAAATCATTCCTCCAAATTGTACACATTTCCATATGTCCTTTTTCCTTCTACAACAATCTATTTGGTACTCTCCTTTCTTATCTAACAATCGGTAGAGTCAAAAGTGAACTTTTATCCTTTGTCACACATTTGACTCACACTCAACAAATTATGTTTTAGGCCTTTCACATAGTAAAAATCACGTGCTTTTAATTTCCCATCTATGTTTAGAGTACCTTTGCCTTTTATCTTGATGGAAGAGTTGTCTCCGAACCTCACCGAACCTCCATTCCAATGTTCAAACTTGATGAACTTCTTTTTGTCTCTGATCATGTGACTGGAACAACCACTGTCAACTACCCATAAATTTATTCTTTCTACATACAGGGCAGTCTGGACAATCAGACTTGACTTAGCCTTAGCCTTATCATTTTCTACCCAAAACTATTTGCCTTCCTTCTCCTTTCCTATAGCACCTTTCTGCTCCAGTTTTCTTTCAATTTTTGATCCGGTACTGACTTATTTTGCTTAGTTGTTCTGATTTTGCAATTCTTTGCAATGTGGCCAACATTTTGACAATGATATCATTTCACATTGACATAGAAAGATGAACTTGAAAAACCATTGTAGGATACCAACTGACTTCTCCTACATTCATAACTCCTATGACCAAACCCATTACACTGATAAAAAGTAGCATTCATTTCCCAGAGTGCAACAAACAGATTTCTACTTTTAAAACTATGGTGGGGCTTATGCATTAAACTACAATCAACAATTCTATGTCCAAACTTATTACACTGGTGACAGTAACCATGGAATTTGGGTACATACCAATCTTGTCTCTTTGGACCTGAAAAACCTTTGTCTCACTGGGTGTCTTCTTCTCACATTATTAACTCTTGTGAACCCTTTATTATCAATGTTGGGCTTGCATTTAGGATCTACATTTTGGTACAATGAGTGAGTCTTCTGATTCAAATTTTGAGTATTCTGGTTCACAAGCTAATTTCTAGCAGCTTCAGCATATGTCTTCTTCTTAGTAGCTTTGTTGGCTGTAAAGGTTTGTTTTTATTTACTTTCACTTGAAGAAGTAAACTATATCTCCTCATAGGGTGTGTCTTTTCTATTGGAACTCTATCCCACTTCAAATCATATACCTTTGGTATCTTTTGCATGCTTCTTATTACTCAACATTTTTTCCAAGGCTTCAGTGTTGCTTTCATATTTGCTCATCTTTAATTCATTATTGCTTTTTTCAAGCTCCTTTCTGAGCCTTACAATTTCTTCTTCCAGATTCTGATGCTACTTCTCCTTCTTTATCAAATCAGAGGATGTAACTTCACATATCCTTTTAGCTTCTTCCAACTAGAGGTTTAGATCAGAAATTGTTTTCTTGGACTCCTCAACAAATTTCTCTAAACAATCTTGTTCTTCTGCAGCAACATACTTAAACTTCTTGAGTTCCCTTCTTGTTTCTCTCAACTCCTCAAGATAACTTATGAGTTCACCTTCCAATTCCACTTTAGCTTCAATGTCTTCAACTTCATTAGCTCCATCAACTGGTTCATCTTGTGCCATGAAGAGATTAATTTCTCACAGCAGTCATCTTCTGAGGAACTTTCTTCATCTGTAGCATCATCTTCAAAAGTATGCAGGTTGTTTTTCTTCTGGTAGCTTCTTCTTTCTTGTTGGTAGGCTTTATTATTTTTATCATCACCCAAAGGTCTTCTAGTCCTTTGTTGCTCCTCTCCAACATTCTCACCATAGGGACATTTTGAAGCAAAGTGTCCTATTTTTCCAAAGTTAAAACATTTGAAAGGTGGTTTTCCTTTGTACTTATCGGATCCTCTTTTAAGCTTCCTTACAAATTTTTCTACCACTGTATCTAAGTCTTCACTAATTTCTCCATGAGAAATTTCTTCCTTACCCTTTTTGATGGAGTTGAAAGAAACCGCTTTCCTTGAAGTTTCTTCACTAGCTGTTCTCATCTCATAAGCAGTTAGGGACCCAAATAACTGATCCATTGAAAAGGTCTTTAGATCCTTGGCTTCTTCTATTGAAAAGACCTTTGTATCATACTTAGATGTGAGTGATCTAAGTACCTTTTTGACAATTACTTCATCAAATATATCCTCTCCAAGTCCTCTAATAGTATTCACTGTTTCATCAATTCTTTGAATATAATCAGCAATATTTTCTTCAACTTTCATTTTCAAGCCTTCATGCTGAACACTTAGTGTTTGCAGTTTAGCTTCCTTGACCTTAACATCTCCTTTAAATAATTTCTTCAACTTATCCCAAGTTTCCTTGGTGGAAGAAAAGTGCATAACCTTAATAAAGTCATTATTAGACAATCCACTAAGAATAGCATACTTGGCCTTGGCATTGCTTTCATACTCCTTAGCATCCGAGTCTGTAGGGGGAGCATTAGGGACAATATACCCATTCTTCACAGACATCCAAAAATCAAAACCTAGGGAAGATAGATAGGTTTCCATTATTCTGCTCTAGAAGGCATAGTTGGCACCATCAAACATGGGAGCTTTGGAGGAGGAGGATTCATTCCTTGCCATTGTGTTCTTAAACTAGAATCTACCCAAGCTACAGAAATCTTTGACAAAAAAGCAACCTAAGGCTCTGATACCAATTGTATAACATAGGATATCATTGAGAGGGGGGTGAATTAGTGATTACAAATAATTTCAAACAATGTGTGCAACCGATAGAATAGTGAAAAAACTAACAAGCAATCACACACAAGAGCACATCACATAACACTGGATATACAAGGAAAACTCAATGTGGGAAAAACCTCGATGAGAAATGTTGCTGGAGATCTACTGCTCCAATCTAGTCTCATAATGAAATAATAGTTTTACAATGTTTAGGGCACCTACCTAAAGGAGCACCAACCCCTGATCTATTCTAAGAAACAACTCAAGGAGCATCAACCCCTACACTGAGCACCCACTCAATGAAATACAATGAGATATAAAATCAATACAATGATAAATGCCTTGTTACAAATGAGTTTTGTAACCGTTGCAAACTATTCACTCTATCAGTTGAACTATTTTTTGTCACATTGCTTCTTCTCTAATGGATCTCAGTTCTCTCTGTCTGAATCCTCTTTAACTCAGCTTCTTCCTAGCCCGATCTCCTCTCACACTCTCTCTTCTCTCTTTCACTCTCACCAGCTACCTTACCGGTTCAATCTCTATCGTTTTGATGGAATGTCATGCTCTGTAACAGTTTATTGGTTACCTTAAACCTTATCGATTCTTCTTCTAACATTCAGTCACTTCAATATTCTGCTATCAACACTCAGACTGATCAACTCTCCTCTTGCATGATCACACTTTCTCATCACATAACTTAAGTCTTTGATCTGCACATTTATACACATGCTTTCCCACCAAAACAAAAACTCAAACCTTATGCACCTAGGGTTTTCTTCATTGACTCAGTCTATATCAAATCAGATCTTAGTTCTTGGATTGACAACCTGCAACAAATCAAACATCACTGCCATTTTGTATCCTTCCAATACACATTCACTATATTTAGCAAACTGGATCTTGTTCATCGGTTTTGATTTTTTTGACTACAATAAATGATCCAATTGTTTCCTTTCAATCTGGTTCGAGCTGCAATCCTCTACAATTGATCCATGATTTCTGCAGTCTTCATTTAATATCGACCTAATCAGCAACTACCTCACTGATGTACTATTCACCTACCATTGCATGTTCACCACCTGGAGTCCATGTGACATCTTTGTCAGCATCCAACTCACTTGATTATGTTAGTTCAAACTCGGTCACCGACCAAACATGCTACTGGTATACACCAACCGGTTAACCTTTATATTGTGCACTTCTATGTTCTGCTGGTTAGGACATGTTGACATCAACATGCCAACAATCTGCAATTGGTTGACATACTTCTATGTTCTACCGGTTAGGACATTGTTGGCATTTTGCTTGGATCTCAGTTTAGATCACTAGCAGTATTTGTTGAAGTCTCTTAGATCTCATTTTGAGAAGTTGTAAATTGAAATCAGAAGTCCACTTTTCCATTATTTTCAAGTGCCAACATGATCTTTTTATGGGAGGTCAGTTATTCATTTATATCTCTTGGTGAAATTCCATTCGAAGGCATCTTCATCTGCAATATTCTATAGGGCTTCTTTGTTGGTGGCATCATTTTCATGTTTCCACATTTGAATATTTTATCATGATGTATGCTCTTTCTTGAGCAATGTTGTACTCGTACTATCATAAAGTGCCACACTTCTTTGTATCTTGTCATTGTTGACATATTTGATGTAATCCTCTTATACACATAGATTAGGAATATCTTGTGAGACTTGGTGCATGGCTCCAGTTGAGACTTAGATTGTACACATTTATGCATGGCTCCCGTGAGACTTGGATTTCACCAGTATTTTTGCTATTTTTGAGTATCCAGATGATGCTCACAGCAGGTTGTCTCCATGCCTAATCTTCTTTTTGTTGTAGCAAGTGATTCATTGTCATCGACTTGGTACCTAGTTTTGTCACACTTTGACATTATTTGTGTAGCATTGGCTCTCTTTCTTCCTTATGGGGAGGTATTTTGGTCATCATCATTGGACCATCTTTTCAGGAGATTCGACATTGAGGGGGGGCTTCATGGTCTCTTCTTCTCTCTTATGGGGGGACAGAGTTTTGTTCTTCTCATTTATCATTGAGAGCATTGTGTACTTTCATCATCTCTCTTTCCCCACTTTATGGGAGATTGCATTTGCATTTGTACATGGGTACCTAACATGGCCTATTAGCTGAGACCCATCTTGCATTGCTTAGCTACATTATAGACTTAAGTGCATTCCCCTAAGTTTCACTTAAGGGGGGGGTGTTGGTTTAAATAATTATTCATCTTGGATATTATTACACTATACTTAAGTTTACTTAGGAAATTCATTTTATAGTAGTTTGGGTATGAGACACTTGAGTGTTTGTGCCAACATTGGGATAGTGTGTGTAGGAGAATTTCTACCTTTTGTGTTGATCTTATCTTGTTGTTACATTCCACCTCATGTGGAATATTATATTGTTTCTCCTACCTACCTACACCTATTTCTTACCTACCCTTGTTTCTTATTGAGCCACATGTCATTTTTGTGTGCTCACATATCCATAAGCCTTGCCTATATAAGAAGGCTCATCTACATTGTTTGTACGGGCAATCAATCTATATCTTGTAATCATCCAGTTGATCATATTTTGCATCTTGATAGAATACAGTTTATTCCTATCATCTATTTTGTCTCTCTTATTTGTGCTTTCCATTGCCTCTTGATCTTGGCAAGCTCATCTACATTGTTTGTATGGACAATCAATCTATATCTTGTAATAATCCAGTTGATCATATTTTGCATCTTGATAGAATACAGTTTATTCCTATCATCTATTTTGTCTCTCTTATTTGTGCTTTCCATTGCCTCTTGATCTTGGCAAAATCTCACAAGAACTGATATCCAATGAGAACATCATACAAGAATTCCTTTCCCTAATTACTCACTAGGAAGAATAGGACTTCTCACTAAATGCATTTGATAAACTGCTTGAGATACATTTTAGTTTTTAATTTCTTGCCTCAATGTTGAAATATGGAAGAAAGAGGTATGTGAAAGCCGGAGATGCAATTTCCTGAGTTCATGCTATCACTAGCTCTACCACAATGCTCGACAAAGCTGAGATGGAAGCTTTTTTGGATCAGTTCGAGGAATTCAAGGAAATCAACGAGGAGGAGAAAGAAGAATAAAGTGTCCCCATCGACACTATCTTTTTATGTAGTTGCATTTTTATTTTATGTAGTAGTTATAGTCAAGTGGGACTGTGCAGTTGAATTAGTCAACTGTGCCCACGTTTTTCTCTTTTCCTATATAACGAGGACCTCATTTGTAAATATATATCTTTTATTATTCTAAGAAAGACTCTGCCAAATTTTTGCCTCAACAAATACTTTGAGATTTTTGATGTAAAGATTGATTCAAGGAAATAAAGATAGCAATTCACTAGTTTCCAAACTTTGTGTTGGGCCAAAGATTGTGTTTATGATTGAATTATTTTTATGTCCAATTCTCATAATCATTTCCTAAATACTTGAATCTTATTGGTGATATTGTTTATGTGAGTAAGAGAGCTTTCTAGTTGTGATAAGTAGACTTTGTGATATTTACATATTTGGAAAATCTTTTGATAGTTAAGTGATTACATAGTAAGCTTTGTATTGATATTAGTTGTTCTTAGTTTTTTAAGAAAATTAATCACATCTTTGAGAGTTTGAGCTACAAGTTGTGATTATAGTTGTAATTGTGGAGATTAAAGTAAGTTTCACTCACGTAAGACTTTGAGCTTACATGATTGTTGAGATATTAGAAATCATTGTAAAGTTTTATTAGTTGTTAGTTTTGTTAGTTGTAAGAAATATCATCAAGTGAAGGAAGATACATTAATTCTGAAAAAAAGAGAATTACATGCCCTAATATTACCCCCGAATTCAATTTCAAAGTTGTTGAAATACCCAAATTCTTTCAAGGAACCTCCCCTTGATGAGAGGAAAGACATTATCTTAACATAGCTATGTGTGAAATATATATTTTGTCATTGGTACGTTGGTGACACAATATTCACCCAACATGCTCAAAATAAGAAACCCAGAAAGGCTACAACCTTAAGAGAAGGCTCATTGCCTTACATGAAGTCTTACTGACTTAAAAAGACATTTGGACTACAATTCAGATTACATGAACTGCAAAAATAACATCTCCATATGCTTGAGTACAATTCCAATTAACCACACAGTCTGCTCTACAACACTTCTTTTTTCCTTCACACTTCCAAAAGATTAGATCACTTTTTCGCTGATCCAACTTGATCATACACTCACATATACAATGTAGACACTCGTAGACATACATCTTACATGATTATTACATATATTTATATAAAGCCTCAACTCATGAAATATAGGTCGACTAAACCCTCGATAAAAATTACAAAATAATATCCTCACACGCTACAACAATACTTGCAGACCAAAATAATGTCAACTAAGACATAGTCTGGACCCAAATCAATACCGTAAATATCAAACACCTCCAATAATTATGCCTCGATCATCTACAACATGTCACAATCACCAAGAATGTCACATAATATGAATAACATCATCAGACAAGTAAAATCTTCAATAACACACACAATAATCAATGTGGACCACCAATACACATAGAACATGATCTAGAGATATTCACAAGCAACGTGAATTGCATCACGACAACTACAACAACTTGAATTACCAAAACCATCATCATTTCTCTACCAGAGCATAAGAACAACATCATACTAACTGTTAACCTAAAAGATTTTCTTGTGGACCTCCAAATCATGAACCACTCAAACTAAAGACACACATCAATGTCTAGAACACATCCCAAACATCCGCAACCAAAGATATAGAAATTCTGAAGCAATACAGAGCACAAACTAGAATATCAAATAACATGAACAACTGTATAGCATCCTCAATACTAGATCTTGTAACTCAATCAAATCATTATGCAAACCTCTGTAAATGGGAATGAGCCATCTACAGACAACATACCAAAAACCCTTTAAACCACATCATCTCATTTGCAATACATAGGATAAACCAACTCATTCCAATCAAACTGTAACACTAGAATACACAGAAAACTATCCAATAATCTCCACATATGTTGACATTAATGACAACATATTAGCCATTACGCAACAATAACATCTCTGGAGTCACCTCTTGGGAGATGGTGAAAGTTTTTATCTCTCTTTATCTTTCTCAGTGACTCTATGAGTGCTTCCTATAGAGTGACACTTGGTAATACAACCTTCTTCTTCTTTTGCAAGCTAAAGTTAAACCATTGTGGCATACTATCGTCCTATCACTCACTTTGAGTAGTTATTTGAGTAGTTACCATGTGGGTTTGTGGAGGTTGTTCTTGATCCTATTCCTCTTCTTGTTGTTCCTTATCAACATCTTGATGTTGCTCACATATTTTTTGTTGAGACTTTGTGTGTTGTGGCAGAGGTTGTGAAAGTTTTTGAGCAAGGTTTTCCTAAAGAGCTTTCTTGAAACCCTATTGTTATTTCTTATAAAAATCTTCTATCTTCTCACCTACTTGTTCAAAAGCTTCTTTATTTACCTCATCTTGTTCTTTTCCTTGGTTTCCTTCTAGATACCTGAGAAGTTTCTCCTAGTCTTAAGGAGTGAGGACTAGGTGCTCATCTTGACTGTCAACCTCCATTGCCTCTACCTGCATCTCATATACATGCATTTAGGTGGACTCCACTATTTGATCTTTAGGCTCTTCAACAAATATTTGAGTGGGCTTCTCATCTTGAGGAGTGAAAGGTACCTATTCTAACAATGATTCTCCTAAATCTTGTGAAGAGGTAGCTTGCCTTTGCATGAGATTTCCTTTCTTTTTATGAGCTACCATCGAAATAGGCTCATTATCTTCATCTTAATTCCACTCAATATTATGGATTGTCACCCACTCATGAGTTGGTATAGTAGGTGCTGCAGGAGCTTGAGAGGAAGGAGTGGGTTGTTCATCTTGTCCTTGTGATGTGCCCTCTCCCAGAACAATGCCAATGACATGTACAATAGGTGTGATGGATTCTTGGGGCATAGCAAGTAACTGAGTGGTTATGCCATGCTTGGCTGTTGTCTTTAGGATGTGTGATTTTTTCATCTTGGCATCCAACTGTTCCATTAATTCCTCTTTCTCACTAGGTGGCATAGGGGCTTCTTGATCCACAAGAGTGTTTTTCCTTGATTCAGATCTTGTTCTCCTTATATATTCTTTAGTGGCTTTTGATTGGGGCTTATTGGTGGCCTTTCCTTTCTTCTTTTCTTTGGAGGTGTTGGGTTGGAGCCTGCAACTTAACCATTATCGGCTTCTCGCAATGATCATTTCTGAGACATCTTCAATTTTTACATTTTATTTCTCTAACCATCTTATCAGTGAAAGAATTCTTTGGTCTACCTACATTTCTTTGTATATTGGGTCCATCAACTCTCCATTGTCCTTTGAATCCTTAGGAATATTGTCTTCAAGGTCAAATTCTCTCATTTGGGTTGTTGTTAACTTATAGAATCCTCTTTTCCTAGCCTTGAAGTTGTCCTGCATACCTGCCCAAAAAGTCCTCCAATGTAGGTATATGCCCCTCATATGCTATAGGCATCATTCCTTTTAACTTTTCGAATGGATAATATCTAGGATGAGCATATCCAAACTCATTAAGGCATAAATCTTGCGACTCCTAAATGGTTTTGTTAGCCATCTGCAAATTGTGGCATTTATAGTGTTCAAGGACAATCGACAATGTTACTCTCATTTTGTCTTTCAGTGTCATGAGGGATTGGACCCCTACTATTTGCCTTGCATACTCTAGAATAATAATCATGATTCTGTAGTAATGAGGGAGAAGGAAGAGGTTGCCTATGAATATGCTCAAGCTGATGTAAGTAGAGTGTGGTTCTGGATGAACCAAGTTCCCCATTCTTGGACTATATTCATTGCCTCGGGAGACAACCAGTATCCCACATCACCTATTAGTCAAAAAATAATTGTATATATAAAGGCATCATTGATTCTCTTAAAATGGTTCTTAGCCCACTAAATAGGAAATTGATTATAAAACTCCCAGACTTTCTTGTCTCCTAGCCCTTCTCCCAATCTGCCCGTAGTGTTTAACCCTAGGTAATTTCCACTCCTGGCTGCTACCTAGATCACATAAGTTATGAAGAGCTTCTTGGTTTGAAGTATATTGCACACTTTCTCATGAATATTGTTAGATATGATTTGTGCCCAATCAAAGTATTTATTTCCCTTAAGGATGGTGTGGATATAGTGGTACATCCACAAGTGGTAATGCCTACAGTCTTCTTTACCAAAGGCCCTACTAAGCATGATGATGAGGTCACATGGGGTGTCCTTGAAATCGGCTCTTAGAATATTATTTGTAGCCTTGGGGCTTGATTTACTTGGTTCCTTAAGCCACACTTCATTTATATTTTTCCTATTATTTGCAACATTCTTATTAAAAATTTTAATGGCTTCCTCTTCAGTTATCTGCAAAACTTTATCATACTCTGGGATGTGGAAGGTCATGGAAAGAATTTTAGGTGACAAATATACCACCATATTTCCCTTAGTGTCTACACATTTCATAGTTTCTTTATTGTAATGTTGAGCAACTACCAATATTAATTCTGGAGACTAGAATTCTTGGGGAAAAATTGTTGCTTCAACGAATCCTGATTGCCTGATTATCCTATATGCAATATTAGGATCAGGGCTAGATACCTCCTTTCTAATTAATTATATTTCACTAAGTCCTATTTCAGTGTCAATGACCCATTACACCTTATTCTCAAACTTTGAGGCAAGTGTTTGGCCTTGATACTGATATTTCATGGTGATAGTGTTCTTTTCAAGCCTAATTTTGTTCTCGGTCTTCTTCCTTAGGGTTGTCATTCCTTCCATAAGAGCTCTTTAATTACCAAAATAAAATGTATAATTAGTGCTTTTTACAAATTCTTCTCAAAAGCAGTAAACTCTAAAATCCCAGAGTTTCAGGGTTCTGGGTTCAAAAGAAACCTTTAGGAAAATAAGCATGACTCTGAGATCCCAAGGTTCTAGATTCATGAGGACTTCTTTACAAACCTTGAGTGTGACTTTGAGATCCCTAGATCCCAGGGTTTTGGAGTCACAAAAACTTTGAACCAAACTTTCTTCGAGATCTCGAGGTTCTGAAATGAGAAGCACCAGAAACTCGCCATTTCAGAATCTCAAGATCCCAAAAGGAAAAAGGAGGTCACAGTCACTTAGGGTTAGGCTTCGCAACTTCGGGAACCTAGAGTTCCAGAGGCTTGAATGGGATAGATCAAGGGCCACTTCGAGATCCCAGGGATCCAAAATTCTAAAGTGTAACAAGGGCAGGCCAAAATACACTCTGAAATCCCGTGAACCCAGAGTATCAGAGTGAAGGACTTTACGAATCAATCATGGAGGACACCTTTGGGATCCTGAGAACCCAGGGTTTTGAAGGGAAGAGAAAAGAAAAAGACAACTCTTTGGGACCTCGGAAACCTAGGATTCCAGAGGGAACATTCAAAACAATGGTTAGGATCTCAGGAACTTGAGATACCTAAGGGGAAAAGAACTGAAGAAAGGAGGGCCCTAACTATAAAAAATCAACTTATTGGGAAAACAAACAAGAAACCCTAAGCTAGAAAAAATATGAAAAACACACAAAAACCTAATTTAACAAATAGGAAAAAGGAAACGCAAGGAGAACACGAGACAAAAGGAGAAAAGACCTACCTAGACAAGGAGGAGAGGAAGACATAAAGCACACCACAAGAACTATCCAAATCGCTGGAAGGAAAGGAGATTTAGAAAGATTAGACGTGCAAATGAGAAAAAATGAGATTAGGAAAGATACTTATACATCGACGATTGCATGAATCGAGACAATACCCACCTCAAAGTTTAAGGACCCTAAAGTTCTAGAGTCACAAGACAAATGACTTTAGGACTCCAGAGTTCCAAAACTCTAAAGAGACAATGAAAATGGAACAAGATAGAGAGAACCCGAGATTACGGGGTTTTGGAGTCTCGGAGCTAAGAGAATCCAACAAAAAAAGGGGTGGAAGGGGAATCTTGGAAACCTAAGACTCCAAAGCTACCAATGAGAGAAATGAAAACAACACAAAGGACTTTGGAGTTCCGAGATTCTGGGACTCTGAGGTCCACAACCACAAAAACAAGAGGGAACTTCAAAATTTTGGGATTCTGAAATACCAAAGTTCCAAAAAGGAGAGGAAGAAAACACTTCGGGGTTTCGGGAACCTGAGACTCTAAAGTGCAAAACAAAACAAAAATAAAAAAGGCAAACAAAGGCACTTTGGGATCCCGAGATCCTAAGGTTCTGGAGTGCACAAAAGAAAAGGCAAAAACACATTTCAAGGTTTCAAGAACCCAAAACTACAAAGTAACAAGATAGGGAGAAAAAAGGGAAAACAAAAATGGAAGGGGAAACAAAACAAAAAAGGGGGGACCCACATTTCTAGGCATGAAATGGAGGGGGTGAGTATGCAGAGCATAATACAATCTTTAGTGGGATTTGCAATTAGAAAGTGACAATAGAACATTTAAAAGAATTAATTCATATATAGAAAAAGAACTACTATGACTAAGCAGATATATAATGACGTCCTTTGTAAGACAAAAAATGAGAGTCGAGAATTAGTGAAATTGGAAGCAATAGAAACTCCATTGGGAAGATGTTTGTAAATGTAAGGATTATACCAAGGCATGTTAGAAGGCTTGTTTGAATGCATGTATACATACAATATTGTGAACATATTCCTATTTTAATTGAATGCATGTATACATACAATATTGTGAGCATATTCCTATTTTATCCTATTGTGTATTGTTGAAGTTAGAATGTGTTGCTTGTTCTAGTATTCTATTAAGGCCCCTAGAACTAGGACTGCATCAGTAGGGGATTGTTGGTCTAGAATTGAAGGTAAATCACTCAAATGATGATCTCCCTCTTGGAGTTGAGATGTTGAATACCTAGTTTATAGGAGACAACACTAATGTTTCCAAATGAAATTATGCAATTATTGATACATTATAACTCATGTCTATATTGAGACATTAGTTGTATTAAAAATTTATGAATTTTAAAATTGAAATATTTTTAAATGTAAGCATGGTATTCTTTATTCAAAACTGCTCGTTCATTTAACCTATATTCAACTTAATTACTTTCAATGAATTTATCTTGTAAATAAGTTTGGGTAACAAATGAAGTACTCTTCAACCTTCTTATAGTTTAAACAAACAAACTATGCATTTTGTATATTTTTAAATATATTGCATTTTAATTTGATGGACTAGTTAGGTTCATACACATGGGTACATTACATGGAGATAAAACCAAGTACCTAGCGACAAATAGGAGGAAACCACAATTTAGACACTAATTGAGATTGTCACTAGTAGTAAAACAACAACCAACTACAACCAAACAAATATTTAGCATAGAAAGGCCTTACTTCACCATATAACCCACAAAACATGATTTAAAGACTTTGCAATAAACCCCAAACTAGATAAGAATAAGTTTATCCTCATCTTGCTTATTTTAGGATCCATTCTATTCACCTTTGGCATCCCCCTCTATAAAAATTTAGTCATCTTTATCTTTTTGTTTCTCTTCTCCCTCCTCTTCCTTATTGCCATTTCAAATACCATAGTGTTACTCTCCACTTTATTAGGGAAATAAATCCCACTTTTCTTGATATAGATTTTTCATAGTTCATTCACATTGAATCCTTGTAATTCTAAGATCACTATTTTTATACTTTGACTATTCTTCATATGAATTCATTTTAATGTTGATTTATAAAATAGTGCAGTTCTAAATTAATCGATCTTTTCAAAAGTAGCATAATTTTTTAAATACATATATTTTGGAGTTTATTAAATAAAAAAATTAAGCCCAATAAATTTTATCTAAATCAAATTTTCTCTTCAACTTTTAAAATACAAAATCCAAGAACATGCCTAATAGCATCACTAGATGCAGCTAGGGGACAACTCATAAAGGGTAAATTATTGAATATGAAGTCCCTCATTAACTAGTGCTAAATATATTTTTAGTTCATGTTATCACTAGGTCACCTTGATGGTCAAGGACTACGTCTCCTCACTAGGTGCATTTCTAAATTATTATGTATTGGTAGATTATAATAACTAGGAAACCAACTAGACTACGGCTTATTGGTAAATAAAACCAACATTATAAAATTAACAATATTCTATTAAAAATTTGGTGTAGCCAATGAGACTAGAAACACATAAGATATTTAGAGCACTATGATAAATTATATCCACTTTTTGGATGAGATAAATTTTGACTTCACGATTTAAGAAATATGTTTTAACCCTATAATTAAAGGGATAGCTAATGTCTTTTAAACAAGGAAGCAAACACATTCCATCTCGCCTTCCTTCAAAATCAAAGGTAGGAACACCACTAATCATGTTAAGAAAAGATAAAGAACCAAAGACTATGGAACTAACTATCAAATCTATATGACAAACAATTAAATGAAAATAAGTTTATAATAATCTAAAGTATATAAGAATAAATATGTACAAAATTATACCTTTTATCATTATATGCATATATTAAGACATTACTTCGAAATAAACATAAACTAAATGAAAAATCCCCTTGGATCACAATTTAAGTATAATCTAAGAAGAGTGGAGAGTTTGACAAGACCAATATGAAATCAAGAGCAGTTTGAGAAGAAGCGCATATAAAAACAAATACCAACTTGATAAAAGTGCATAAGAAGGTACCTAAGACGTGTATAGCAAGCTGCAGAGTTTGCAGAGAATGCAATATATTTCTACTCAATTGAGATTTCCTGAGGCCATTTAATATCCAAGATAATCCTTTCTTTCATTATAGCTTCTTAGAAAAAAAATTGGTTGTTAGATAATCCTTTCTTTCATTATAGGAGTGGAATATGGGTACGTACCACGCAGTGTCTCCGCATGTGAGTAAGTCCAGCTTCTATCATGGATAATTTTTCTTCATTAGATAAGTCCAAACAGAAAATCCTGACAATCAAATTTCCTCTCAGACCATATGTTTGGTTTTTATTAGATAAGAATAAAGTAAGGATCATTGCTTTGTCAGAAGGTAGATAAGAATAGATTCAAGAAATAGTAAATCTTGTGCAACATCAATAATTGTTACATAAAAATAGATTTTTATGTTTTCAAATGTTGTCGAGGTCAAGATAAAATAGATTCAATAGTAAATCTTGTACAAACTGTTCGAAGATGAATAATTGTGATAACATAAAATACATAAAGGTTCTCATTTTTGGATTTTCCAAAAATTGTCAGAAGTCAAGACAAAATAGATTCAAATCGACGAGAAATAGAAAATCTTGTTCAAACTGTTCGAAGATGAATAATTGTGATAACATAAAATACATAAAGGTTCTAGTTTTTGGATTTTTCACAAATTGTCAGAAGTCGAGACAAAATAGATTCAAATCGACGAGAAATATCAAATCTTGTTCAAACTTTTCAAATTCGAATAATTGTGATAACATAAAATACAAAAAATGTCAAAAGGCAAGACAAAACGAATTCAATGGGAATAGAAAATTTTGTACAAACTGTTAGAACACGAATAATTGTGATAATGTAAAATACATTAATAATGAGCCTATAGACTAAAACCTCTTTGGCTAAGAGCTGAGGATTGAAAGTTATCCATTCAACTTCACCAACAAACCAAAGGTACATTGACAATTTATGTATTTTTAATTGTTATCAATATTTAATTTAATTTTACTTTTTCCTACTTGAATTTAGATAGTTTTACATTTTATATTATATTTATATTCAGTTGACCATTAAGAGATATGCAATAGCATAAATTTCATATACAATGGACATGTCACAATATCATAATATATTGATGTATTCAACATTTATAAATTCATCACTATTACTAGGATTTCATTCCATTGTACTTTCTATTTAATCTATTTTGTGAAATGGTATAAATAAGGGTAGAAGAAGAAATGGTGACTAAATGGGAAATAGTAGGGTTGTAAGGAAAGTGGGGAGTTGATAAAATATTGGCTTGGGATACATACATGGAAGAAAAAGATATTTAAAAGAGTATTTAA